>NC_088346.1:35420000-35702500 GCF_036884655.1 Musa acuminata AAA Group | reverse complement strand
ACCTTACGAGGGCTATTGAGTATTGAGTGTCGATAGACCCATGTATTCTTTCTTAGATAAATCTTTATCCATGGTACATAGTAATTAACGAAAGGGTTCTCCAAGAGAATCCAACTAGAGTGAGACTCGAGTAGAAACCATATGGGTCTGATAACACCATGCCCGATATACAGTCTCCGAGATATTAAATAGATGAGGGACTATAGGTACATAGTAATTAAAGACATATAGATCGAATGGATTGGATTCCCTTATATCGTTTGGGGGCTATGGCATTGTCACGACCCGGGTCTGATGAGCTAACTGGCCAATAACTGCATTTTAGTCCTCAACGGCGGACCAAAATGCTTAAGCGGGAGGTAACAAAGTACACTCATCAGGCCCTTATAAGCTAATCATACACATTCCCCACTTCCGATGTGGGACTAATGGGATATTACACTATCCCCAACTCAATTAGCTTGACGTCCTCGTCAAGGTCGAACATAACCCAGATCGAACCCTAGCATAGTGCATGTGAGGTTTAACTTAGTGGTGGCTCCACGCTGTGATGAGTTCTCTGACTCCATCCACGGGTAGCTGGCTCCACGCCGTGATGAGTTCTCTGACTCCATCCACGGGTAGCCCTTTCCTACTACAGCCCTCTCACCCTGCCCTAATGCTAGGTCAGCTCTGATACCAAATGTCACGACCCGGGTCTGATGAGCTAACTAGCCAATAACTCCACTTTGGTCCTCAACGGCATACCAAAATGCTTAAGCGGGAGGTAACGTAGTACACTCATCAGGCCCTTATGAGCTAATCATACACATTCCCCACTTCCGATGTGGGACTAATGGGATACTCATCAGGCCCTTATGAGCTAATCATACACATTCCCCACTTCTGATGTGGGACTAATGGGATATTACATTATCCCCAACTCAATTAGCTTGACGTCCTCGTCAAGGCCCGACATATCCCAGATCGAACCCTAGCATGTGAGGTTTAACTCAGTGGTGGCTCCACGCCGTGATGAGTTCTCTGACTCCATCCATCCATTAGTGCAGCGGAAATCTTACAGCGATTTTAATAACAAAAGCTGCGTTCGTCCGATAAAAACCGATTTCGATATAAAAGCAGAATCATAGTGCAGTTTACGTCTAAGCGCAGTTTTGCGTCTAAGCGCAGTTTGCGTCTAAACACAGTTTGCGTCTAAGCGCAGTTTGCGTCTAAGCACAGTTTGCGTCTAAGCACAGTTTGCGTCTAAGCGCAGTTTGCGTCTAAGCGCAGTTTTACGTCTAAACTCAGTTTTACGTCCAAACGCAGTTTTACGTCTAAACGCAGTTTTACGTCTAAACGCAGTTTTGCGTCTAAACGCAGTTTTACGTCTAAACGCAGTTTTATGTCTAAACGCAGTTTTGCGTCTAAACGCAGTTTTATGTCTAAACGCAGTTTTGCGTCTAAACGCAGTTTTACGTCTAAACGTAATTTTACGTCTAAATGTAGTTTTGCGTCTAAAAGCAGTTTTGAACCTTGAAAAGCGTTTTACGTAGAAAGCAATTTGCAGTTATAAATGGGATCCGAATGTAAGCGTAAACTGCAGTGTGAAGATCGTACGAAAACATGATTTACGTTTGAATGCAGATTCTGAAAGATCAGAGCTTAGAAACTCGTTCGTAAAGGCGCAGAGGGCAGTAGCAATGTAGGAGGTTTGCAGTAATGATAAAGTGCTCAAGGTAAAAGCAAACCAGAGATTTAGAGTGGTTCGGTCAGTCTTGACCTACTCCACTTTTGGCTTCCTCCTCCGACGAGGTCACCGACGTCAACTAGCTGCCTTCCTTCAATGGGCGAAGGCTAACTGCCCTTTTACAGTTTCTCTCCTTTTGACAGGCTCAGGAGAAAACCTTTACAGATCCTTTCTCTCCTCTCTTTACAACTCAAGACTTGAAGAACGAAAGGAGGAGAACTTTAGGACTTTACACAAATTTGAGCTCTTAGAATCACTGAAAAGATCAAGAATTCGAGGTGGATCTATATCTTTTCAGTGCTGAATGGGTGGGGTATTTATAGGCCCCAACCCAATTCGAATTTGGAGCTCAAAATGATCAAATCTCGGTATTCCGGGATCAGGCGGTTGCACCTCTTGACTGGAGAGGTGGCACCGCCTGGCAGAGCTCGAAGACTGAGCTCAGGCGACTGCACCTCTCTACCAGAGCTCGAAGACTGAGCTCGGTGGTTGCACCGCCTGGCAGAGCTCGAAGACTGAGCTCGGTGGTTGCATCACCTGGCAGAGCTTGAAACTGAGCTCAGGCTGATGCACCTCTCTGCCAGAGCTCGAAACTTGAGCTCTGGCGGTGCTACCTCTTGACAGAGGAGGTTGCACCGCCCAGTCTCGCTTGGAGACTGAGCCCTGGGCGGTTGCACCTCTTGGCTGGGGCGATTGCACCGCCCAGTCTCGCTGGGAGACATAGCCTGGGCGGTTGCACTTCTTGGCTGGGGCGGTTGCACCGCCCAGCCTCGCAGCCCTGGCGGTTACACCTCCTGGCTGGGGCGGTTGCACCGCCTGGTGCAATCAGGGTCCGAATGGTTCGCTCCATTCGGCCCAATTTGAATCTTTTCAGGGGCCCAATTGCCCCAAGATTAAGCTAATGGGATCACCTCCCATTTTCAAGCTTAATCATCGTGCTAACTACGATTAGCTGGGGCGGTTGCACCGCCCAGCCTCGCAGCCCTGGCGGTTACACCTCCTGGCTGGGGCGGTTGCACCGCCTGGTGCAATCAGGGTCCGAATGGTTCGCTCCATTCGGCCCAATTTGAATCTTTTCAGGGGCCCAATTGCCCCAAGATTAAGCTAATGGGATCACCTCCCATTTTCAAGCTTAATCATCGTGCTAACTACGATTAGCTAGGGCGGTTGCACCGCCCAGCCTCGCAGCCCTGGCGGTTACACCTCCTGGCTGGGGCGGTTGCACCGCCTGGTGCAATCAGGGTCCGAATGGTTCGCTCCATTCGGCCCAATTTGAATCTTTTCAGGGGCCCAATTGCCCCAAGATTAAGCTAATGGGATCACCTCCCATTTTCAAGCTTAATCATCGTGCTAACTACGATTAACTCCTGGACTTTGCGACGATCCACTTGGCGAGTTCCGACGAGCTACGCTTGGTAAGCTTCGGGACTTCTCGGCTCTATTCTCGCTGAACCTTCGACGATCGTCCGAACTTCCGTCGAACTCTCGAACTCCCAACGTGATCATGATCTTGACTCCGGCGCAACACCTACTGCTTGTCTTACTCTCATCGTAGTTAATCCTGCACACTTATCTCAACACAAAGATTAGATAACAAATGACAATTGACTTCATCATCAAAATCCAAGATTCAACAACAATAATGTCACGACCCGGGTCTGATGAGCTAACTGGCCAATAACTCCATTTTGATCCTCAACGGCGGACCAAAATGCTTAAGCGGGAGGTAACGTAGTACACTCAGCATGCCCTTATAAGCTAATCATACACATTCCCCACTTCCGATGTGGTCCGATGTGGGACCAATGGGATATTACAATAATGTCACGACCCGGGTCTGATGAGCTAACAGGCCAATAACTCTATTTTGGTCCTCAACGGCTAGTACACTTATCAGGCCCTTATAAGCTAATCATACATATTCCCCACTTCCGATGTGGGACTAATGGGATATTACACTATCCCCAACTCAATTAGCTTGACGTCCTCGTCAAGGTCGAACAAAACCCAGATCGAACCCTAGCATAGTGCATGTGAGGTTTAACTCAGTGGTGGCTCCATGCCGTGATGAGTTCTCTGACTCCATCCACGGGTAGCCCTTTCCTATTGTAGCCCTCTCACCCTGCCCTAATGCTAGGTCGACTCTGAGACCAAATGTCTACTCTGATACCAAATGTCATGACCCGGGTCTAAACTCCACTTTGGTCCTCAACGGCGGACCAAAATGCTTAAACGGGAGGTAACGTAGTACACTCATCAGGCCCTTATAAGCTAATCATACACATTCCCCACTTTCGATGTGGGACTAATGAGATATTACACTATCCCCAACTCAATTAGCTTGACGTCCTCGTCACCTTTCCTTCTGCAGCCCTCTCACCCTGCCCTAATGCTAGGTCGGCTCTGATACCAAATGTCATGACCTGGGTTTGATGAGCTAACTAGCCAATACCAAATGTCCCTCTCACACTTCCGATGTGGGACTAATGGGATATTACATTATCCCCAACTCAATTAGCTTGACGTCCTCGTCAAGGCCCGACATATCCCAAATCGAACCCTAGCATAGTGCATGTGAGGTTTAACTCAGTGGTGGCTCCACGCCGTGATGAGTACCCTGACTCCATCCACGGGTAGCCCTTTCCTACTCGAGTCCTCTCACCCTACCCTAATGCTAGGTCGGCTCTGATACCAAATGTCACGACCCGGGTCTGATGAGCTAACTGGCCAATAACTCCATTTTGATCTGATGAGCTAACTGGCCAATTACACTATCCCCAACTCAATTAGCTTGACGTCCTCGTCACCTTTCCTTCTGCAGCCCTCTCACCCTGCCCTAATGCTAGGTCGGCTCTGATACCAAATGTCATGACCTGGGTTTGATGAGCTAACTAGCCAATACCAAATGTCCCTCTCACACTTCCGATGTGGGACTAATGGGATATTACATTATCCCCAACTCAATTAGCTTGACGTCCTCGTCAAGGCCCGACATATCCCAAATCGAACCCTAGCATAGTGCATGTGAGGTTTAACTCAGTGGTGGCTCCACGCCGTGATGAGTACCTGACTCCATCCACGGGTAGCCCTTTCTTACTCGAGTCCTCTCACCCTACCCTAATGCTAGGTCGGCTCTGATACCAAACGTCACGACCCGGGTCTGATGAGCTAACTGGCCAATAACTCCATTTTGGTCTGATGAGCTAACTAGCCAATTACACTATCCCCAACTCAATTAGCTTGACGTCTTCGTCACCTTTCCTTCTGCAGCCCTCTCACCCTGCCCTAATGCTAGGTCGGCTCTGATACCAAATGTCATGACCTGGGTTTGATGAGCTAACTAGCCAATACCAAATGTCCCTCTCACACTTCCGATGTGGGACTAATGGGATATTACATTATCCCCAACCCCAACTCAATTAGCTTGACGTCCTCGTCAAGGCCCGACATATCCCAAATCGAACCCTAGCATAGTGCATGTGAGGTTTAACTCAGTGGTGGCTCCACTGACTCCATCCACGGGTAGCCCTTTCCTACTCGAGTCCTCTCACCCTACCCTAATGCTAGGTCGGCTCTGATACAGCCCTTTCCTACTCGAGTCCTCTCACCCTACCCTAATGCTAGGTCGGCTGTGATACCAAATGTCACGACCCGGGTCTGATGAGCTAACTGGCCAATAACTCCATTTTGGTCCTCAACGGCAGACCAAAATGCTTAAACGGGAGGTAACGTAGTACACTCATCAGGCCCTTATAAGCTAATCATACACATTCCCCACTTTCGATGTGGGACTAATGGGATATTACACTATCCCCAACTCAATTAGCTTGACGTCCTCGTCACCTTTCCTTCTGCAGCCCTCTCACCCTACCCTAATGCTAGGTCGGCTCTGATACCAAATGTCATGACCTGGGTTTGATGAGCTAACTAGCCAATAACTCCATTTTAAGCGGGAGGTAATGTACTACACTCATCAAGCCCTTATAAGCTAATCATACACATTCCCCACTTTCGATGTGGGACTAATGGGATATTACACTATCCCCAACTCAATTAGCTTGACGTCCTCGTCACCTTTCCTTCTGCAGCCCTCTCACTCTGCCCTAATGCTAGGTCGGCTCTGATACCAAATGTCATGACTTGGGTTTGATGAGCTAACTAGCCAATAACTCCATTTTAAGCGGGAGGTAATGTACTACACTCATCAAGCCCTTATAAGCTAATCATACACATTCCCCACTTTCGATGTGGGACTAATGGGATATTACACTATCCCCAACTCAATTAGCCCAGATCGAACCCTAACATAGTGCATGTGAGGTTTAACTCAGTGGTGGCTCCACGCCGTGATGAGTTCTCTGACTCCATCCACGGGTAGCCCTTTCCTACTGCAACCCTCTCACCCTGCCCTACTGCTAGGTCGGCTCTAATACCAAATGTCTCGACCCGGGTCTGAAGAGCTAACTAGCCAATAACTCCATTATGAGCTAATCATACACATTCCCCACTTCCGATGTGGGACTAATGGGATATTACATTATCCCCAACTGAATTAGCTTGACGTCCTTGTCAAGGCCTGACATATCCCAGATCGAACCCTAGCATAGTGCATGTGAGGTTTAACTCAGTGGTGGCTCCACGCCGTGATGAGTTTCCTACTGCAACGTTCTCACCCTGCCCTAATGCTAGGTCGGCTCTGATACCAAATGTCATGACCCGGGTCTGATGAGCTAACTAGCCAATAACTCCATTTTGGTCCGCCGTGATGAGTACCCTGACTCCATCCACGGGTAGCCCTTTCCTACTCGAGTCCTCTCACCCTACCCTAATGCTAGGTCGGCTCTGATACCAAATGTCACGACCCGGGTCTGATGAGCTAACTGGCCAATAACTCCATTTTGATCTGATGAGCTAACTGGCCAATTACACTATCCCCAACTCAATTAGCTTGACGTCCTCGTCACCTTTCCTTCTGCAGCCCTCTCACCCTGCCCTAATGCTAGGTCGGCTCTGATACCAAATGTCATGACCTGGGTTTGATGAGCTAACTAGCCAATACCAAATGTCCCTCTCACACTTCCGATGTGGGACTAATGGGATATTACATTATCCCCAACTCAATTAGCTTGACGTCCTCGTCAAGGCCCGACATATCCCAAATCGAACCCTAGCATAGTGCATGTGAGGTTTAACTCAGTGGTGGCTCCACGCCGTGATGAGTACCCTGACTCCATCCACGGGTAGCCCTTTCCAACTCGAGTCCTCTCACCCTACCCTAATGCTAGGTCGGCTCTGATACCAAATGTCACGACCCGGGTCTGATGAGCTAACTGGCCAATAACTCCATTTTGATCTGATGAGCTAACTGGCCAATTACACTATCCCCAACTCAATTAGCTTGACGTCCTCGTCACCTTTCCTTCTGCAGCCCTCTCACCCTGCCCTAATGCTAGGTCGGCTCTGATACCAAATGTCATGACCTGGGTTTGATGAGCTAACTAGCCAATACCAAATGTCCCTCTCACACTTCCGATGTGGGACTAATGGGATATTACATTATCCCCAACTCAATTAGCTTGACGTCCTCGTCAAGGCCCGACATATCCCAAATCGAACCCTAGCATAGTGCATGTGAGGTTTAACTCAGTGGTGGCTCCACGCCGTGATGAGTACCTGACTCCATCCACGGGTAGCCCTTTCTTACTCGAGTCCTCTCACCCTACCCTAATGCTAGTTCGGCTCTGATACCAAATCGAACCCTAGCATAGTGCATGTGAGGTTTAACTCAGTGGTGGCTCCACGCCGTGATGAGTACCCTGACTCCATCCACGGGTAGCCCTTTCCTACTCGAGTCCTCTCACCCTACCCTAATGCTAGGTCGGCTCTGATACCAAATGTCACGACCCGGGTCTGATGAGCTAACTGGCCAATAACTCCATTTTGATCTGATGAGCTAACTGGCCAATTACACTATCCCCAACTCAATTAGCTTGACGTCCTCGTCACCTTTCCTTCTGCAGCCCTCTCACCCTGCCCTAATGCTAGGTCGGCTCTGATACCAAATGTCATGACCTGGGTTTGATGAGCTAACTAGCCAATACCAAATGTCCCTCTCACACTTCCGATGTGGGACTAATGGGATATTACATTATCCCCAACTCAATTAGCTTGACGTCCTCGTCAAGGCCCGACATATCCCAAATCGAACCCTAGCATAGTGCATGTGAGGTTTAACTCAGTGGTGGCTCCACGCCGTGATGAGTACCTGACTCCATCCACGGGTAGCCCTTTCCTACTCGAGTCCTCTCACCCTACCCTAATGCTAGGTCGGCTCTGATACAGCCCTTTCCTACTCGAGTCCTCTCACCCTACCTCTCACCCTACCCTAATGCTAGGTCGGCTGTGATACCAAATGTCACGACCCGGGTCTGATGAGCTAACTGGCCAATAACTCCATTTTGGTCCTCAACGGCAGACCAAAATGCTTAAACGGGAGGTAACGTAGTACACTCATCAGGCCCACTTTCGATGTGGGACTAATGGGATATTACACTATCCCCAACTCAATTAGCTTGACGTCCTCGTCACCTTTCCTTCTGCAGCCCTCTCACCCTGCCCTAATGCTAGGTCGGCTCTGATACCAAATGTCATGACCTGGGTTTGATGAGCTAACTAGCCAATAACTCCATTTTAAGCGGGAGGTAATGTACTACACTCATCAAGCCCTTATAAGCTAATCATACACATTCCCCACTTTCGATGTGGGACTAATGGGATATTACACTATCCCCAACTCAATTAGCTTGACGTCCTCGTCACCTTTCCTTCTGCAGCCCTCTCACTCTGCCCTAATGCTAGGTCGGCTCTGATACCAAATGTCATGACTTGGGTTTGATGAGCTAACTAGCCAATAACTCCATTTTAAGCGGGAGGTAATGTACTACACTCATCAAGCCCTTATAAGCTAATCATACACATTCCCCACTTTCGATGTGGGACTAATGGGATATTACACTATCCCCAACTCAATTAGCCCAGATCGAACCCTAACATAGTGCATGTGAGGTTTAACTCAGTGGTGGCTCCACGCCGTGATGAGTTCTCTGACTCCATCCACGGGTAGCCCTTTCCTACTGCAACCCTCTCACCCTGCCCTACTGCTAGGTCGGCTCTGATACCAAATGTCTCGACCCGGGTCTGAAGAGCTAACTAGCCAATAACTCCATTATGAGCTAATCATACACATTCCCCACTTCCGATGTGGGACTAATGGGATATTACATTATCCCCAACTGAATTAGCTTGACGTCCTTGTCAAGGCCCGACATATCCCAGATCGAACCCTAGCATAGTGCATGTGAGGTTTAACTCAGTGGTGGCTCCACGCCGTGATGAGTTTCCTACTGCAACATTCTCACCCTGCCCTAATGCTAGGTCGGCTCTGATACCAAATGTCATGACCCGGGTCTGATGAGCTAACTAGCCAATAACTCCATTTTGGTCCGCCGTTCACTATCCCCAACTCAATTAGCTTGACGTCCTCGTCAAGGTCGAACATAACCCAGATCGAACCCTAGCATAGTGCATGTGAGGTTTAACTCAGTGGTGGCTCCTCGTCAAGGTCGAACATAACCCAGATCGAACCCTAGCATAGTGCATGTGTGGTGGCTCCACGCCGTGATGAGTTCTCTGACTCCATCCACGGGTAGCCGTTTCCTACTGCAGCCCTCTCACCCTGCTCTAATGCTAGGTCGGCTCTGATACCAAATGTCACGACCCGGGTCTGATAAGCTAACTAGCCAATAACTCCATTTTGGTTCTCAACGGCGGACCAAAATGCTTAAGCGGGAGGTAACATAGTACACTCATCAGGCCCTTATAAGCTAATCATACACATTCCCCACTTCCGATGTGGGACTAATGGGATATTACAGGCATAGTGGTCTAGTAAGTCCATGGTCGATGAGTTGAGTGAATTATTATAAAGATAATAATTTATTGAGCCAAAAGGAATTCTGATAGGTATAACTTATGGCTAGCTTGATATTGGGCCTAGAGAGTCACACACATATGGTAGGCATTGTGACGAGTAAAGGTTCAGATATGAGATATTCGCCGGAGTCCCTATCTTATTGGATATCCAATAAACTCCTTAATTATTGGATCCTGTGGATGAGATTCAATAAGAGCCAATTAGAGATTATTGGATAGAGATTTACTAATCTAAAAGGCTTGGGTAGTTAGATGGAGATCCAATACCCAATAGGGCAGGATCCAGTAGGGTTAAGTTGATAGGGGGCCTTTATAAATAGGAGGGAACCAAAGACCCATAGGCTAAAGGCTTTTTGGTTGCTATGTCCTATTCGCTTTCTCAAATAGCAGGTGTGGAGATTTAGGCAATGATTTGAGGAGCATCATCATAGCCCTACTATATGGATCACCACTAAAGAGGAGGGCGCTTGACCTCCTTCATCATCTCCTACAGATCTACAAAGATTCAAGGATATACGATCTCTCTAGGTAACACAACCATCTCACATATAGATTTAAGTTTCACGGGTTTTTTATGCACAAATCTTCGCACGATGATAAACACCTTTTTAGGATATTTGGGGTTTTTATTTTCTATTCTTCCACTGCATATTTGATGCCACCTTTAGATTTTCCTACACTTATGCTAAAGCCATGCATCATCGTTTAAAACTAAAAAATAAATTTTATCAGAAAATCATCAAGATCAATAGTATATATATTATTGCTCCTTAAGGCAATCATAAATTTATTTTTATATGGTATCTCTATAATGCAAGCATTAGATTCAAATTTAATGTCATATCCCTTATCACACAATTGACTAATGCTTAGTAAGTTATGTTTTAAACCATCTACTAATAGAAAATGTTCAATCAAGTGGTTTGATTTATTACCTATATTTTCTTTGCCAATAATTTTTCCTTTGTTGTTGTCTCCGAATGTGACATATTCTTTGTCATGGCTAGTGAGCTTCAAAAATATATTGGATCTCCGATCATGTGCCTTAAGCATCCACTATCAATATATCATCTCTTGCTCCTAGCTTTTGATTATAGACATATCTACAAGAACGGGGGGTTTGCTTTAGGTATCCATTTAACTTTGGATCCCTCATGGTTAGATCTACCTATCTTGACTTTTTGCATTAAGTCATTTATAATTCCGTTAGGAACCCAAACTAATTTATGCGAGATATATTTTTTAAATGAACATGTATAAAGATAATGACCACATCTACCATAAAAATTACATTTAACTTTAGGGGTAACATGTAATGTGGTTCCTTTAACAAATTTAGTTAGTTTTTGTTGAGTGTTACTACTCACGAAGCCGATTCTTTCCTTTCTATGTACATGACCTTTATTAGCAAGAATCATGTTTAATGATTTGTTACTAATTTTAAAATTTTCTAATGTTTCTCATAATAACATATTTTCCATTTTGAATGAATCTAACTCTTCACATTCAGTGCAAGGTATTAACATGCATTTGTCATACTCAGTTTTCAATTTATCAAATTTACTAGAGAGAGATACATGATCCTTTTTTAGTAATTTATATTTCTTACCAACTATTTTAAGTTTATCATATAAATCATGAAATATGTCAAGTAATTCATTATAAGGTAAAGACATTTCAGTTGAGTCACATATCTCATTGCTAAAAGCCATCAATGTATAGCTTGCTACTTCGTCTTTATTGGTTTGATCTTCGTCTTCTGATGCACTTGATTCATCCCAAGTCACAATGAGTGTTTTCTTCTTCTTTTGTGCTAACATCTTCTTCTTTAGTTGTGGACACTCATTTTTGAAGTGCCTTGGCTTATTTTATTCATAGCAAATTATTGTGTCCTTTTCAAGTTCATTTTTATTCTTAGATTCTTATTTTACGTAATTTATTTTGTTCATTTTCATGAACTTTTTAAATTTTCTTGTGAGTGCCAAGTCATCTTCATAACTTAAGCTTTCACTCAATTGGTCTTGTTTGGTTCTAAGTGCAATATCCTTCCTGTTCATTGGAAGGTTGTTCTCATGTTCATCATATATCTTGCAAGTCATTTCATAGGTCATTAATAATCCTATAAGTTCTTCAAAAGAAAAGTTGTTCAAGTCCTTTGCTTCTTGAATTACAATTACCTTTGGATCCTAACTTTTTTTAAGAGATCTTAGAATTTTGTTAACAAGTTTAAGATTAGTAAAATATTTACCAAGAGCTTTCAAACCATTGATAATATCCGTAAAATAGGTGTACATATCACTAATGGTTTTACTTAGCTTGATTCTAAATAACTCATAACTATATAACAAAATATTAACTTTAGATTCTTTTTCTCTATTTGCGCCTTTATGAGTAACTTTAAGTATGTGTCAAATATCATATATAATTTCACATATAGAAATATGATTAAACTCATTTTTGTCTAAAGAATAAAATAAAACATTCATAGCTTTAGCATTCAAAGAAAATATTTTATTCCTAAAATTATTCCATTCTTTTATTGGTTTAGAGGATTTTTGAAAACCAAACTCAACAATGTTCTATAGTTCAAAATTCATAACAAGTAAGAAAATCCACATGCATGTTTTTCAATACGTGTAGTCTGTCCCACTAAATATAGGAGTGCTAGTTATAGGTGCCCTGCAAGCTAATCATGTGAGTGATGGCACGTGTAACATGATATGCATTTTTTTTACTTATTATATTATTTGATATTTTATCACATTATCTTGCACGCTATATATATTGTAATGTTTATGGATATGTTCAATAAGAATCAGATCATGATAAGATCACGATAATGAAATCGATTCGCCTTTAAACACAGACCCTAAATAATCCTAATCATAGGTCACTCGAAAGGGACATCGAGATAACCGGATAAATTGGTATATTGTATGAGTACTCCACTCTTTGATACCATACTAATAGACTTAGATGTTTCAGATTTAGCGTTGTCGGTCATCGTAAGTGGTAGTCAACCTTACAAGGGCTATTGAGTGTTAAAAGAGAATCATCCGCTCTCGATGTTAAGAGAGGAATATTTTATGTGTTCTTACTTAGGCAAATCCCTAGCAGGGTCATTCGGATTAAGAGAGAAAGAGTTCTCTAGGAGAATTCGATTAGAGCGAGAATTAAGTAGATACCATATGAGGTTAATAGCATTATGCCCGGTATATGGTCTCTGGGATGTTAGATGGATGAGAGACTATAGATATACTATAACTAAGAATAAATAGGTCTAATGGATTTGATTCTTCTATATCATCTAGAGACTACGGCTGAATGGTCTAGTACGTCCGCAATCAATGAGTCGAGTGAATTATCATGGAGATAATAATTCATTGAGCCAAAAGGAGTTCTGATAGGTATGACTCATGGCTAGCTTAGTATTGGGCCTATAGAGTCATACACATATGGTAGGTGTTGCAACAAGTAGAGATTTAGATATGAAATATCTGTTGGAGCCCCTATCTTATTGGATATCCAATAAGCCCCTGAATTATTAGATCTTATGGATGAGATCCAATAAGAGCTAATGAGAGATTATTAGATAGAGATATACTAATCTTAAAGGCTTGGGTAGTTGGATGGAGATCTAATACCCAACAGGGTAGGATCCATTAGTGTTAAGTTGACAAGGGGCCTCTATAAATAGGAGGAAACCAAAGAGCCATAGGCTAGACCCCTTTTAGCTATCATCTCCTCTCTCCCTCTCCTCCTCAACCAGCAACCCCTATTTGGGGCGTGTGGACAATAAAAATGGATGGCCCCTTCTTGATTGTATGGTGCGCGCAACGAGGAGATTTGAGAAACGATTTGAAGAGCGTCTTCATAACCCCTACCATGTGGATCAATGCTAAAGAGAAGAACAATTGACCTCCTTCATACTCTCCCATAGATCTATAGGAATTCAGGGATATACGATCTCCCTAGATAACACAACTCTCTTATGCATGTAGTTTTTTGGTTTCGCAAGTTTTTGCACACCAATCTTCATACGATGACAAGAGACTATTTTTCTATGAAAATTTGAGATTTTTGTTTTTATTCTTCCACTACACATGTGATGTCACCTTAAATTTTCCAACAATGATATTAGAGCTAGGTTGTTCATGTGAAAGATTGGCTTTTAAACTGCATGTGCTGTGTTCAATCGCATATAATTATTTTTACACAATTGCTATAATTTTTGTCATACTTTTTGAGATTTGGACTGCACGTATTCTCCCTACTAAAAGATGTTTTAGATTAATGTTTTGTCACCAAAATTATTGTCGTAGAATAGGGGAGAAAGGGTAGCAATTGTTGCTGCCCTACAATTTGGCCGAAGGCTGCTTACAACCTTGGCCGAGAGCACAGCTTGCTACTCTCGTCCTAGCCAAAAGCAACAAGGTCGAGAGCAGCAAGGGTACTCTTGACCTTCAAGATTGGCAGCCCCTACAACCAAGTTTCCTGGCTACATGGGGCACCCCTGGCGGCCAAGGTTTCCTAGCCACCAAGGAGACCCTAGTGGCCAGGATTCTTAGCCACATGGGGCAAGTAGGTGGCCAGGTTTCGTAGCTGCCTTGCAGCTAGGGTTTCTTGGCTGCAGAGGACTCCTTTATAACTATGGTTTCCTAGCCACATAAGGCAGCCCTAGGGCCTAGGATTCCTAGCCACAGGGGAGTCCCTAGTGTTTAAGATTTCCTAGCCACATAAGGGACTACCTGCCATGTGGGGGCACCCTATGGTAGGGTTCCCAAAATACTATAGAATAATTAATTAAATAGTTTAATAAATTATTATTATCTAGTAGTCCTACATGATGGTGTATACATGTGATGTGTGATGTGAACGGATGATCATGGACTGTGTGATATGTATATGTGATGTGGATGGATAATCATGAACCGTATAATGTGATATATGTGTATATTGTGATTATTACTATTATTGAGGCCTACGAGCCTCTATTTTTTCTTGGTTATTGTTGGGTCTGCATATATATGATTATGTTATAATTACACAAGAAGGTGTAGAGAGAGCGTGGAGGTGATAGTAGGACCCACGAGGCCGAGATGCCGATGGAACTGACTAGGTTGAGATGGACGATCACAGACATGGAGATGCGTCAATGCACACATAGATCGTGATGTGAGTGATTGGACCCACTAGCTCGAGCTTAATCATATTAGGTTATAGTCTATGATCATTTGATGTGATTGCTCATGTGATAAGTAAATCTTCCGAATGCAAAAATTCCTTTATACATTTTTCAATTTTTCGTAATTTGAGTTTTCTTTTTAAATCGAGATCGTTTCCTTCATTCCTTCTTGTAATTCACTAAAGAAGAGTTTTTATTCATAGGCTTTTGGTGTACTTGATCTTTTATGTAATAATCAATTCCTATTAATCCTTCTTCCTTCTATTTATAAGAATTGGGATTTGATTCATAAATTTCTAGTATGCACATTTTGATATTTTATGATGAATCCTTTCTCTTTGCGAAAGTAGAAGCTTGATTCTATGAAACTTATTTTTTCATGGATTTGATTTGATTTGGTTCAAATTCTTTCATGGATTTGGTTCTTATAACTTGATTTTTCTTGTAATGAATGAATTTCTTCCTTCTTCTTCTTTCTCTTCTTTTTATTTTTTTTTATGACAAAAGGAAGAAAGAAACTTTCATATCTCAAGAAGAACCAAATAGTGCTTGTACATCTAACCAAAAAATACTAGCTTGCCCATTTCAAGAAGCAAAAGTAGTTATCATGCAAAGTTTTTGCTTAACTTCTCATTTTACAAATTTGCTAGTTTGTATAAATGGGTATAAAATTTACTTGCATAGTTTAAAATACTTGCATAAATTGTTGAATGATTCTCATTTTTGTTGATGACAAAGGGGAAGAAACGATGAATGTTTGAAATCATAGTATTGTATTTGGTATCATGCCATAATATTATATTTGGTATCATGCAAGAAGCAATAAATGCTTTAGTATTATATAGGTTTTGCCTAAAGTGATTTGTCATCATGCATGAAATAATGAAATTGTGCATATTATACATTGATGATTTGAAACTATGATGATGCACAATGTATAAAATTTTGATATATTGCATTTGATCACTATGATCGAAATTGTTTCACTTGAATTCAAAGGTTATGATTCCTTTTGAATTCAAAGTTTACCTTATCTCAATATTATATATACATAGGGGGAGTTAAAGTTAAATCTCAGATTTTGATGATGAAATCAATTTGTGAATTAATGATCTAATCCATGTGTTGAGATAAGTGATGTAGAACTAACTACGATCATGAGAAAGGCAAAACAATTAAAGAAGAATCGAAGTTGGGCCAGAGTCAATGATCGGGTATTGAGCCGAATGAATCGGGGGATACACCGAAGGATCGAACGATGTAGTGAAAGCTCACCGAAAGTTCACCAGGAGTTCATCGAAAACTCACCAAGAGTTCACCGAACGCTCGTCAGAAGATCACTCGGAATTCACCAAAATTCACCGAGAGTTCGATTGAACAATTGACATGCAGGAGAACTTAGATTACTTGTATCATAATTATTTTAGCCTTAATTATCATAGTTAGGACTTTAATTAGAGTTAGTTTTGGGAGAAATCCTACTAACTCAATTAGGGGCTAACTTGGCCTTTAATAGGGCTAAATTAGGCTAGTTGGATGGCCCATTCAGCCACTTGGAGCCACTCAGGCGATGGTACCGCTTGAGGCTTAGCCTCCTAAGTGGTTTGGGTGGTAGTACTACCGGTAGTTAATATTGCCAGGCTGTGGTACCGTCCTATCACGCGGTGGTACCACCTTGTCAAGCGATGGTACCACCCTATCACGCAGTGGTACCACTAGAGCCCGGTCTCTAAGGCTTGATAAGGTAGTCGCACCGCCTAGACTAGGTGGTGGTACCATCCAGTATTAGTCTGTAGGTGGTAGTACTACCAAGTACTAGCTGTGGTACCGTCAGTACCTCGAAAACATGGGATGAGACACTTTTTGGCTCTATTTTTGAAGTTATTGGGGCCTATAAATACCTCACTCTTTCTTGCATGAAAGAGTACGAAAGTGTAAATAAAAATCATTGGATTTTGGATTGTAAAATTGCTAAGTGTCCTCCCTTTCTAGTTTTGCGATCATTCAAGGAATATGTGAGGCTTGTAAGGGTTGTCTCCTAAACCCGTGAAAAGGAGAAAGTATTATAAGAGGGTGGTTGACCTTCGCCTATTGAAGGAAGACCATTAATGGATGTCGCTGGCCTCAACGGAGGAGAAATCAGAAGTAGATGTAGGTCACAATGACTAAACCACTATAAATCCAGTGTGCATTCTTTCTGTGCCATTTCTTTCATGCTTTTCATTCTCATCACTCACTGATTTACTTGCTTACTGCCCTCAATCACTTATGAATGTTTTCAAGTTTAAACGCTTTTTTGAATACAAACTTTATCGAATGAATCTTTGAATAAATGTCGTTTTTATCAAAAGCACTAATTCACCCACCCCTCCCCTCTCTTAGTGCCAACTTGATCCTAATAGTTCTCCCATGTTTCTTTTTGCTATAGAGAAGTTTTTATCCTAATCATGATTTTGATTTCTAGATATTTGATACTTGATATTTTTTTTATGAATCAAGATATCTTATCTCTTATGTTTCTTTTTGCCATTTACCAAAAAGGAAAATTATCCAAATAAATCATGATTATTCTTTTGATTATAACTTGAAAGTTTGATTACAACTTAAAAGAAGAGATTCATCTAAATGAATCTGGATTCTTTTGCTTGATATTTATGAATTGAGATTTATTAGGAATTAAGATTTTTTATTAATTATCATCCTATGATTCTTCTTGATATTTACTAAAGAAGAGATTTATTCAAATTAACCATGATATGTCACTTGACTTCTTGATATTTATGACTTAAATTTTATTGTGTATAATTGCCTTGTATTTATGATTTGTATATCTCATGATATGATTGAATCATTGATGTAAAAAGAGAAAAATTGCTTTATTGTATTCTAGCTTGCATATTACAAACAAAAGAAAAATTGCTAGCTTGTAAAAGGAAGCAAAAATTGCTTAGCTGCACATTGCAAAATGAACCAAAATTGCTAGGTTGCATATTTCAAAGCAGCAGAAACTTGCTATCTTGCACATCTCAAGAGAAAAGTACTAGCTTACTCATCTCAAGAGAAGAAAAACTTGCTAGCCTTTATACTTCAAAGAGAAGTAACACTTGCCAACTTGTTAGCTTGCTTGTTCTAAAGTGATATAAATCTTGCTAAATTGCTAGCTTGAAAACTTGCAAGTTGCACTTCTCTTTTTTGTTGATGACAAAGGGGGAGAAGTTATGATGATGATCATGCATGGGTTATGATGATAATTGGGTTACTTCGATCATGGAAAGACAAATCAATTAAAGCATAAGAATCAGACGTTAGGCTGAAGTTGAACATGTTAGAAGATTGGACATTGGGCTGGAGGACTGGTCGACGTGCCGGAAGGACTTCGTACCATGAGTTCAGGCATCGAGCCTAAGGATCAGACATTGTACCAAGAAAATGGGAAGTTATGGAAAGTCAACATGCCGATTGGGCAATACACCGAAGAAGAAGACGATGTGCCAAAGGATCAGACAAAGTGTCAGATGAACTAATTGTTGAATCTCGGATTTTGATGATGAAGTCAATTGTCATTTGTTATCTAATCTATGTGTTGAGATAAGTGTGCAGGATTAACTACGATGAGAGTAAGACAAGCAGCAGGTGTTGCGCCGGAGTCAAGATCATGATCACGTTGGGAGTTCGAGAGTTCGACGGAAGTTCGGACGGTCGTCGGAGGTTCAGCGAGAACAGATCCGAGAAGTCCAGAAGCTTGCCAAGCAAAGCTCGTCGGAACTCGCCAAGTGGATCGTCGCAAAGTCCAGGAGTATGTCGGATGTCCGCAGAAGGATCACCGAGGGTTTATCGGATGATCGACGGAAGTTCGCCGGAAACTCGCCGGAAGAAGCGATTGACGCATCGGAGCAAAGCTGCAGAAGTTGTCTTAGAGTTAATCGTAGTTAGCACGATGATTAAGCTTGAAAATGGGAGGTGATCCCATTAGCTTAATCTTGGGGCAATTGGGCCCCTGAAAAGATTCAAATTGGGCCGAATGGAGCGAACCATTCGGACCCTGATTGCACCAGGCGGTGCAACCGCCTAGGCCAGGAGGTGCAACTGCCAGGGCTGCGAGGCTGGGTGGTGCAACCGCCCCAGCCA
This sequence comes from Musa acuminata AAA Group, assembly GCF_036884655.1. NCBI lineage: Eukaryota > Viridiplantae > Streptophyta > Magnoliopsida > Zingiberales > Musaceae > Musa > Musa acuminata. The sequence goes on along the minus strand of NC_088346.1, from coordinate 35,683,466 downwards.
GGAGGTGCAACCGCCAGGGCTGCGAGGCTGGGCGGTGCAACCGCCCCAGCCAAGAGGTGCAACCGCCCAGAGCTCAGTCTTCGAGCTAGACTGGGCGGTGCAACCTCCTCTGTCAAGAGGTAGCACCGCCAGAGCTCAAGTTTCGAGCTCTGCCAGGCGGTGCAACCACCGAGCTCAGTCTTCGAGCTCTAGCAGAGAGGTGCATCAGCCTGAGCTCAGTCTCGAGCTCTGCCAGGTGATACAACCACCGAGCTCAGTCTTCGAGCTCTGGCAGAGAGGTGCATCAGCCTGAGCTCAGTTTCGAGCTCTGCCAGGTGATGCAACCACCGAGCTCAGACTTCGAGCTCGGCTAGGCGGTGCAACCACCAAGCTCAGTCTTCGAGCTCTGCCAGGCGGTGCAACCATCAAGCTCAGTCTGCGAGCTCTGGCAGAGAGGTGCAATCGCCTGAGCTCAGTCGTCGAGCTCTGCCAGGCGGTGCCACCTCTCCAGTCAAGAGGTGCAACCGCCTGATCCCAGAATTCTGGGATTTGATCGATTTGATCGTTTTGAGCTCCAAATTTGAACTGGGTTGGGGCCTATAAATACCCCACCCATTCAGCACTGAAAAGATACAGATCCACACCGAATTCTTGATCTTTTCAGTGATTCTAAGAGCTCAAATTTGTGTAAAGTCCTAAAGTTCTCCTCCTTCTGTTCTTCAAGTCTTGAGTTGTAAAGAGAGGAGAGAAAGGATCTGTAAAGGTTGTCTCCTGAGCCTGTCAAAAGGAGAGAAACTGTAAAAGGGCAGTTAGCCTTCGCCCATTGAAGGAAGGCAACTAGTTGACGTCGGTGACCTCGTCGGAGGAGGAAGCCAAAAGTGGAGTAGGTCAAGACTGACCGAACCACTCTAAATCTCTGGTTTGCTTTTACCTTGAGCACTTTATCATTACTGCAAACCTCCTACATTGCTACTGCCCTCTGCGCCTTTACGAACGAGTTTCTAAGCTCTGATCTTTCAGAATCTGCATTCAAACGTAAATCGTGTTTTCGTACGATCTTCACACTGCAGTTTACGCTTACATTCGGATTCCATTTATAACTGCAAATTGCTTTCTACGTAAAACGCTTTTCAAGGTTCAAAACTGCTTTTAGACACAAAACTACATTTAGACGTAAAATTACGTTTAGACGTAAAACTGCGTTTAGACGCAAAACTACGTTTAGACGTAAAACTGCGTTTAGACGCAAAACTGCGTTTAGACGCAAAACTGCGTTTAGACACAAAACTGCGTTTAGACGCAAAACTGCGTTTAGACGCAAAACTGCGTTTAGACGTAAAACTGCGTTTTGACATAAAACTGCGTTTTGACGTAAAACTGCGTTTGAACGTAAAACTGCGTTTAGACGTAAAACTGCGTTTAGACGCAAACTGCGCTTAGACGCAAACTGTGCTTAGACGCAAACTGCGCTTAGACGCAAACTGTGTTTAGACGCAAACTGCGCTTAGACGCAAAACTGCGCTTAGACGCAAACTGCACTGTGATTCTGCTTTTATATCGAAATCACTTTTTATCGGACAAACGCAGCTTTAGCTTTTAAATTGCTGTAAGATTTCCGCTGCACTAATTCACCCCCCCCCTCTTAGTGCTCTCGATCCTAACAATTGGTATCAGAGCAAGGTTAACTCTCTAAAGGATTAAAACCCAAGAGAGATGGCATACGCCGGAAACCAAGAGGGGCATTCTATTACACGTCCACCCATGTTCAGTGGAACGGACTACACCTACTGGAAGACCCGAATGAGGATCTTTCTTATTTCTATGGATTTTGAACTGTGGAACCTTGTTGAAAACGGATTTTCAAAGTCTTCTCTTCCAATGGTCGATTGGAATGAGTTGGAAAAGAAGGCTTTCGCTCTTAATGCAAAGGCTATGAATGCCTTATTTTGCGCACTTGATAAAAACGAGTTTAATCGTGTTTCAACTTGCGAAACTGCATTTGATATTTGGCACACACTTGAAGTGACCCACGAGGGCACAAGTAGAGTGAAAGAGTCAAAAATCAATCTGTTGCTGCATTCTTTTGAACTTTTCCGAATGAAACCGAGTGAAACCATTGGCGACATGTTTACCCGTTTCACGGATGTCGTCAACGGTCTAAAAGGACTCGGAAAAAGTTTTTCGGATTTTGAACTCGTAAATAAAATACTAAGATCCCTTCCTAAAAGTTGGGATCCTAAAGTCACTGCCATTCAAGAGGCAAAAGATCTGCGCAACTTCCCTCTTGAAGAACTAATCGGGTCATTAATGACCTACGAAATGACTTGCAAAGCTCATGAAGAGCAAGAAGACATCCTTCCAAAGAACAGGAAGGATATGGCACTTAAAACTTCTGAATGCCACTTGAGAGAAAACTCAAGTGATGAGGACTATGATGATGACTTGGCACTTTTGACAAGAAAGTTTAAGAAATTCTTCAAAAGAAACAAGTTTAAAAACGATGTGAAAAATAAACTTGAACCCAAGAAGGACCAAGTGATCTGCTACGAATGTAAAAAGCCGGGACACTACAAGAATGATTGTCCCCAAGTCAAAAGAAGAACATCAAAGAAGAAGGCTCTTCAAGCAACATGGGATGACTCGAGCGCATCTGAAGAAGAGGAGTCCAACACCGAGCAAGTTGCTCATTACGCCTTAATGGCCATCGGAGAGGAGGTAACGGATTTATTAGATGCTGATTTATCTTTCGAGGAATTATTAAATGCCTTCCATGATTTATTTGATGAATGCAAAGTTATAAATAGAAAATACAAATTGCTAAAAAAGGTACATGATAGTCTTACTTGTGATTTTAATAAGTTAAAAATCGAATATCATGATAGTTTAAATTCATGTATAAAATGTCATGATCTAGAAATCTGTCAAAAAGAAAACTTGCTACTTAAGGACACCTTGAAGAAATTCGAGGTTGGTAGCAAGTCATTAAACATGATCCTTACAAACAAGGGTCATGCTCCCAAAAGAAGTGGGATTGGATTTGTGAGGAGTCCTCACCAAAATCCAACTACCTTTGTAAAAGGCCCCATCTTACATGTTCAACACCAAACCAAGTGCAACTTTTGTTGCAAATCTGGACACAAGACACATTGTTGTCCATTCAAGAAAATAAGTCCAAACAAATTGATATGGGTTCCTAAAGGAACCATGACAAATTCTATGCAACATGATAAAAAATGTAGATCTATTTGTGAGGAACCCAAAAGCAAATGGGTACCTAAACGTCATCCTTTCTTGTAGAAAACTAAACCATCGCAAGCTAGGAGCAAGAGATGGTACCTTGACAGTGGATGCTCAAGGCATATGACCGGAGATTCATCCCAATTCTCTAAGCTCTCTAGCATAAACGAAGGATATTTCACCTTCAGAGACAACAACAAGGGTAAAATCATTGGCAAAGGAACCATAGGTAACAAATCCAACTTTTCTATTGAAGATGTTTTGCTAGTTGATGGTCTAAAACATAACCTCCTAAGCATTAGTCAATTATGTGATAAAGGATATATCATCAAATTTGAATCTAATGCTTGCGTCATTGAAAAACCTCACAAAAACATATCTATGATTGCATTAAAGCAAAATAACGTATACACTATTGACATCGATGATTTATGTAATGAAATATGTTTTTCTGCTTTAAATGAGAATGCTTGGATATGGCACAGAAGATTAGGTCATGCTAGCATGAAGCTAATCACTCAAATATCATCCAAAGAACTTGTAAGAGGAATTCCTCATATCAAGTTCATCAAAGATAATGTATGTGATGCCTGCCAATTAGGTAAACAAATTAAGAGTAGCTTCAAATCTAAAAATCAAGTAAGCACCTCTAGGCCCTTACAATTGATCCATATGGACTTGTTCGGACCCATCTCCACATCAAGCCTAGGAGGTAGCAAATACGCTTTCGTCATCATAGATGACTATAGCAGATACACATGGACTTACTTTTTAAAACAGAAAAGTGAATGCCTTAGATCTTTTACCAAGTTTTGCAAACTCGTTCAGAATGAGAAAGGTTCTATGATTTCGTCAATTAGAAGTGATCATGGTGGTGAATTTCAAAACCATGATTTCCAAGAATTTTGTGAACTCAATGGATACAACCATAATTTCTCTACTCCTGGAAACCCTCAACAAAATGGAGTTGTAGAAAGAAAAAATCGAAATTTACAAGAAATGGCAAGAACCATGTTAAATGAACATAACCTACCCAAATATTTTTGGGCCGAAGCCGTAAATACTGCATGCTATATCTTAAATAGAGTTCTAGTGAGACCTCTACTAACCAAAACTCCCTATGAGTTATGGAACAATAAAAAACCCAACGTTTCATATTTCAAAGTCTTTGGGTGTAAGTGTTTTATCTTGAATGAAAAAGACAACTTAGGAAAATTTGATGCTAAATCCGATGAAGGAATCTTTCTTGGTTATTCTACAGTTTCTAAAGCCTTTCGTATCTTTAATAAAAGAACTCTAATTATTGAAGAATCCATTCATGTTGTTTTCAATGAGACTTCTGAACTCACGAAAAATGATCTTGACGATGATGTTAATTTTGATTCTTTAAATTTAAACGAGACCCCGTCTCCAACTAGCAACTTGGATGCATCCATTTCTCAGATTTCCTTACCCAAGGATTGGAAGTATATAGATGCTCATCCTAAGGAGCTAATCTTAGGAGACACATCAAAGGGAGTTCAAACACGATCTTCTCTTAAAACCTTTTGTGCAAATACCGCCTTTCTCTCCCAAATTGAACCCAAATGCGTTGATGAAGCCATGAAAGATGATCCATGGATTATCGCAATGCAAGAAGAATTAAATCAATTTGAAAGAAATGGAGTGTGGAAGCTTGTTCCTAGGCCAAATGACCATCTAGTTATTGGTACTAAATGGGTCTTCAGAAACAAGCAAAATGAAAATGGTATCGTGGTTAGAAATAAGGCTAGATTAGTGGCCAAAGGTTTCAACCAAGAAGAAGGTATCGATTACGAAGAAACCTTCGCTCCTGTGGCACGATTGGAAGCCATAAGGATGCTCCTTGCCTACGCTAGCAGTAATAATTTTAAGTTGTTTCAAATGGATGTTAAAAGCGCCTTTCTTAATGGCTTTATTTCCGAAGAAGTCTATGTTGAACAACCTCCTGGATTTGAAAATAATAGTCTCCCTAATCATGTGTTTAGATTAACTAAAGCTCTCTATGGTTTAAAACAAGCTCCTAGGGCTTGGTATGAGAGACTTAGTTCTTTTCTTATTGAAAATAATTTCATAAAAGGCAAGGTTGATACTACATTATTCATCAAGAACTTTGAAAATAATTTTCTCATTGTTCAAATTTATGTTGATGATATTATCTTTGGTTCTACAAATGAATCTCTTTGTGAATCCTTTGCGAAAACTATGAGTCATGAATTCGAAATGAGTCTAATGGGAGAGTTAACATTCTTCTTAGGCCTACAAATCAAACAACTAAACAATGGCATCTTTATTAGTCAAACCAAATATGCTGTGAGTTTGCTAAAGAAGTTCAAAATGAATAATTCAAAAGCCATTGACACTCCTATGAGCACCTCCACTAAGTTAGAAATTGATGAGAATGGAGAAAGCTTCGATCAAAAAACCTATAGGGGTATGATAGGAAGTTTACTTTACCTCACTGCCACCAGACCAGACATCATGTTCAGTGTAGGACTTTGTGCTAGATTTCAATCAGACCCTAAGATATCTCATCTCAAAGCAGTCAAAAGAATACTCAGATATCTTAATGGAACTACCAATCTAGGATTATGGTACCCAAAATCAGAAAATTTTGAATTAACAGCTTATGCTGACTGTAGACTAGACAGAAAAAGCACATCAGGATCATGTCAATTTTTAGGACATGCCCTTGTATCCTGGTCATCTAAGAAACAAAACTCGGTTGCTCTATCAACAACCGAAGCTGAATACATTGCAGCAAGTGCATGCTGTGCACAAGTTGTATGGATGAAAAACACTTTAGAAGATTACAAAGTAAATCTTAAAGATATTCCCATTAAATGTGATAACACGAGTGCAATATGCTTAACTAAAAATCCTATACAACACTCAAGAACAAAACACATTGATATTAGACATCACTTTATACGAGATCATGTCACTAATCATGATGTAACCATAGAGTTTATTGATACCAAACATCAACTAGCTGATATCTTCACAAAACCCCTATGTGAAGAACAATTTGATTACATAAGAAGAGAATTAGGAATGTTGATGTGTCCGAATACTTAAAAAATTATTATTCGGATGTTATTACTATTACATGCCTTGACATCGCATGTTGCAAATTATGTGACAAATATTTTTAACCAAATGCATGTAAGAAGTTCATTTTTCGGTTTGTATGCTAAAAATGGGATTTTCCTGTACACTCTTATGAAAACTTTTTGAAAAATGACTTTCCTCCTTCAAGCAACAAACAATAAAGAGATATTCAAAGTATTATATGTGTCATGACTTCCTTTATGTGCTTGATAATGCTATCATGCTTTTTGTTGATGACAAAGGGGGAGAAACATATGAATTGATAAACACTATGTCATAGCTGAACTGCCATAATCATGTCTATGTCATAGTTGCAAATACTTGAGTGATGCTATAAACAATGTTATAGTTATGCCATCCTTGCATCACCAAGAGATATGTGAACATGTGCTATAGTTTGCATCATGTCTTGATTTGATATTCTATATTGTGAAGAAAATGCAAACTTGCTAGAAAATCTCAAATGTGTGCATCATGTAAAAAGTCCTTCGTAGCTTTATATGATTACATGATGAATAGTTACAAACACTATCATACAAACTTGATGATGTATGTCATGCCTTGACATCATTCTTGAAGAGATACATCATGATGGGCATCATGATGGGAGCATTGATAAGTTTAACTGATCTAACTTATCAATACGTCACTTGAATTCTTTGGTCTTGAATTCAAGGTTGACTTATCTCAACTATGGCATATAGATAGGGGGAGTTAAGGACAACTCCTTTATCAATTGATTGTCATCATCAAAAAGGGGGAGATTGTTGAATCTCGGATTTTGATGATGAAGTCAATTGTCATTTGTTATCTAATCTATGTGTTGAGATAAGTGTGCAGGATTAACTACGATGAGAGTAAGACAAGCAGCAGGTGTTGCGCCGGAGTCAAGATCATGATCACGTTGGGAGTTCGAGAGTTCGACGGAAGTTCGGATGGTCGTCGGAGGTTCAGCGAGAACAGATCCGAGAAGTCCAGAAGCATGCCAAGCGAAGCTCGTCGGAACTCGCCAAGTGGATCGTCGCAAAGTCCAGGAGTATGCCGGATGTCCGCAGAAGGATCACCGAGGGTTTATCGGATGATCGACGGAAGTTCACCGGAAACTCGCCGGAAGAAGCGATTGACGCATCGGAGCAAAGCTGCAGAAGTTATCTTAGAGTTAATCGTAGTTAGCATGATGATTAAGCTTGAAAATGGGAGGTGATCCCATTAGCTTAATCTTGGGGCAATTGGGCCCCTGAAAAGATTCAAATTGGGCCGAATGGAGCGAACCATTCGGACCCTGATTGCACCAGGCGGTGCAACCGCCTAGGCCAGGAGGTGCAACCGCCAGGGCTGCGAGGCTGAGCGGTGCAACCGCCCCAGCCAGGAGGTGCAACCGCCAGGGCTGCGAGGCTGGGCGGTGCAACCACCCCAGCCAAGAGGTGCAACCGCCCAGAGCTCAGTCTTCGAGCTAGACTGGGCGGTGCAACCTCCTCTGTCAAGAGGTAGCACCGCCAGAGCTCAAGTTTCGAGCTCTGCCAGGCGGTGCAACCACCGAGCTCAGTCTTCGAGCTCTGGCAGAGAGGTGCATCAGCCTGAGCTCAGTCTCGAGCTCTGCCAGGTGATGCAACCACCGAGCTCAGTCTTCGAGCTCTGGCAGAGAGGTGCATCAGCCTGAGCTCAGTTTCGAGCTCTGCCAGGTGATGCAACCACCGAGCTCAGACTTCGAGCTCTGCCAGGCGGTGCAACCACCGAGCTCAGTCTTCGAGCTCTGCCAGGCGGTGCAACCATCGAGCTCAGTCTTCGAGCTCTGGCAGAGAGGTGCAATCGCCTGAGCTCAGTCGTCGAGCTCTGCCAGGCGGTGCCACCTCTCCAGTCAAGAGGTGCAACCGCCTGATCCCAGAATTCTGGGATTTGATCGATTTGATCGTTTTGAGCTCCAAATTTGAACTGGGTTGGGGCCTATAAATACCCCACCCATTCAGCACTGAAAAGACACAGATCCACACCGAATTCTTGATCTTTTCAGTGATTCTAAGAGCTCAAATTTGTGTAAAGTCCTAAAGTTCTCCTCCTTCTGTTCTTCAAGTCTTGAGTTGTAAAGAGAGGAGAGAAAGGATCTGTAAAGGTTGTCTCCTGAGCCTGTCAAAAGGAGAGAAACTGTAAAAGGGCAGTTAGCCTTCGCCCATTGAAGGAAGGCAGCTAGTTGACGTCGGTGACCTCGTCGGAGGAGGAAGCCAAAAGTGGAGTAGGTCAAGACTGACCGAACCACTCTAAATCTCTGGTTTGCTTTTACCTTGAGCACTTTATCATTACTGCAAACCTCCTACATTGCTACTGCCCTCTGCGCCTTTACGAACGAGTTTCTAAGCTCTGATCTTTCAGAATCTGCATTCAAACGTAAATCGTGTTTTCGTACGATCTTCACACTGCAGTTTACGCTTACATTCGGATTCCATTTATAACTGCAAATTGCTTTCTACGTAAAACGCTTTTCAAGGTTCAAAACTGCTTTTAGACGCAAAACTACATTTAGACGTAAAATTACGTTTAGACATAAAATTGCATTTAGACGCAAAACTGCGTTTAGACGTAAAACTGCGTTTAGACGTAAAACTGCGTTTAGACGCAAAACTACGTTTAGACGCAAAACTGCGTTTAGACGTAAAACTGCGTTTAGATGTAAAACTGCGTTTTGACGTAAAACTGCGTTTGAACGTAAAACTGCGTTTAGACGTAAAACTGCGTTTAGACGCAAACTGCGCTTAGACGCAAACTGTGCTTAGACGCAAACTGCGCTTAGACGCAAACTGTGTTTAGACGCAAACTGCGCTTAGATGCAAAACTGCGCTTAGACGCAAACTGCACTGTGATTCTGCTTTTATATCGAAATCACTTTTTATCGGACGAACGCAGCTTTAGCTTTTAAATTGCTGTAAGATTTCCGCTGCACTAATTCACCCCCCCCCCTCTTAGTGCTCTCGATCCTAACACTAATGACATGCTAGACATAAGATTCATGCTTGTAATTGTGTGTGTCTAGATCGAGTTAGTTAGGTCTAATTGAGTTGGTTTTGGGTGTAACTATATCAACTTGATTAGGGGCCAATTGGACCTGAATTAAGGCTGAATTGGGCTTATTGCTTGGCCCATTCAGTGACCTGTAGTAGGGTCTAGCAGTGGTACCACCCAGACTGGACGATGGCACTACCTAGAAACAGTCTCCTAGAGTATGTCAAGTGGTGGTATCGCCAAATTGGGCTGGGTACCTATAACATCCCTCGTTTCTAAATTTTCATATAAGTTTCTAATGGTAATATAAGTATCCATTTTAAACTTTATGGAAGAGCGTAAATGTAATTCTAAGAACCTATTTATAAACCCTAAGGACCTAATCATAAATATAATAATACAAGAACTAAATTATAAAATACACTAAATAACAAATCCCACCACCTAAGCCTATGTTCGTTCTCAAGGAACTTAAGAAGGTAGCTTGCGTGGAGAAGAGAGGAAGAGAGAAAGTAGAAGAAAAAAAGGAAGAAGAAGAGGAGAAATTTGGGGCTTTGAGTTTTTTTGCTCAAATCTTCTCATTTGGGGTCAAAATTCTCAAAAGCAAGTGTTTCGATCTTTCCTATTGCAAGTGGTCTGATCCTTCCTATTGCATATGTTTCAATCTTTTCTACTACAATTCAATCTCTGCTTTTGCCTTGAATATGAAAACTTTGAATTGCTCTAGCATTGCAATTGATACATCTCTTGTTTAGACGTAACGATTTGAATATAGAAAACTTTCGAGATTCTGACCCCTCCACCTTGTTTTAGCTATAAATCTCTACATAGAGTTCCAATTTTGATAAAGCTAGTTTAATCCGAATATAGACTCATAAATCTTTCTTCTAATATAAAGTTTGATAAATTTGGAGTCTAATTATTTACCTAGATTTTTGTTTCATTTAACCCTATAGATTTTGTAAAACAGGGACTATAACTTCTGACCTTTAGATACTGAATTGCCTATAAGTCCCTGTTGCAAACTCCGATTTGTTCAAAACTGATTTCATTGGAAACTAGACTCATAGATATTTCTTTTAATACCTAGATTGAAAGATTTAGAGCCCAAAAGCTTTCCTAGTTTTCTATTGAAGCCGACCCTATTAATTCTGTAAAATAGAGATTTATTCTTTAATCTTTGGTTACCAAATTATTTGAAACTCTCTGTTGGAAAGTTCAATTCATATGAAGCTTATTTTATCTGAAAGTAGATTGAAATATCTTTCTAATGATATATATCCTGAGTAAATTAGAGCACAATTGATAGTTTGAATCATTTGTTCAATGTGCCTCTCAAATTCTACAAGAAATCGAGCTTTGGTCGATTTCGCTTGTTCTTGTTCTATTCTTTTTGGAAAGTGATTTCATCTAGCATTCTTTCTTCAATTAAGCTTTATATTACTGCTTTGAATTTTTGTATGCTCTTATCCTTAGATTATTTTCATTCTTAAAACCTATTGTGTAAAGTTCATATTGTATCACATTGTTTCTATGGGCACATGTATGTTCTGTTGTTTTGCATGTGCTTTTGATATATGCCAAAATCTTTATATACTCTATCATTATTTCCTTTCAAATTTGAATGCATTTGTGAAAGATTATGTTTGTATTGTATTGAATCATAAAGGCATATGTACATTTCTTTGTTCCGCATGTACTTTCGATATGTGCTAATTTTATTGTTCATACAATCCTTTTGTACTCTAGTGTTTGTGGGCTATTGTGAACCTTTGCCAGAAATGGTAAAGGGAGTTATGTTTAGAGCCAGTGATGCTCTATTGGCCCTCTATGATTTTACTCAGACATGGATGGATGGAGCTCACAAACGTGGGAGACTTATGTTTGGTGGTCATTTAGAAATGGATGTACCATATTATGTTATGACCCTACTTCACCGTCTGTATGTTTGATATGATATTTAAAGCTTTGGTTATGTGATTTTGTACCTGCTTTAGATAAGAATGATATTAATACAATGTCAAATATGATGTTTGAGCTTCTATTTGGTATTTGTTCTTTGATATGCTCCAAAATGGTTCATATACCGTTGATATACTCTAAAATATTTCATATGCCATTAATATGTACCGAAATATTCCATTTGTCATTGATATACTCCGAAAAATTTCATACACTATTGATGAGCTCCGAAATGTTTCATTTGTTATTGATATACTCTGAAATGTTCCATAAGTCATTGATATGCTCCGGAACATTTCAAACGCTAATGATATGATCCAATTACTCTATGCTCTATTTGTTATGAACCAAATATATTTGATTGAAATGATATTTGTGATTCTGTATATAATGAGATTATATCTATAAATTATTGTATTCTGCCTTGCATTTTGAAACCTTATTTGTTTGAAAACTTTTCTCTTTTGCCATGGATATATTAGTCACTTACTGAGCTTTATATGCTCATTTTGTTACTGTATAAATTTTTTAGGATATCTTGTCACTTGCTTAAATGTTAAAATTAGGCTGTGGCAGTGGAAAGCTAAAAGATTTTGGGTAGATCTTTATTAGTATATATGTTTTTGTTGTATAAGCACACTTTGCATCTAATGAAATGTTGATAGTAAATCTAAACTTATGGGTTTTGAAAAGTTGAAAAGACCTCTCTCGTTTGGAATCTCGAAATGTTAAGTTTAGCTTATGATGATATGAACTTGTGGTAAATGGTTGGAGTTCTGATTGTATAAATTGTTTAGCTTATGGATTTATAAATGTTGTTCATGTTTATTAAGTGGGCTTAGGTTGCCATAAATGTGAATTATCGAGTGATGTGATATCTGAATATAAACTGCATAGGTTCTATAGATGTGAATTTGACTGAATGTTTTTAACTGTCCTCAAATGTTAGTTTGGATCCTGGATTGATTTGCGATGAAATTTTAATATTATCGATTTTGAGGGGAATGACAGAGGTGGTATCAAAGCGTGGTCTGAGGATTATTGAAATATTTGACATGTTTAATGTGCAAAATATATCTTGAGATTTTGTAACTTACATGGAGTTATTAATAAACAAATTTTCTCTTTTGATATTTTTAGGATGCAAGGATGACGATGTCATTAGGTTCTCCTGTTGTATCTACTACTGATTAATTAAGTAGGATTATGTGAACTCTTGAGATAATGACTCGTATGATGCAACAACAAGTCCAACAAGGAAGAAATGATGGAGCGAGGGCATCAAACCAAATTCGGTTCGGAATTGAACAGTTTAAGAAGCTTAGTCCTCCTAGCTTTAGTGGTGAGCCTAATCCAATGATAGCAGAATAGTGGATGATGCGAATAGAGAAAATATTTGATGTCTTAAACTGCCATGATGATCAGAAGGTTTCTTTGGCTACCTTTATATTGGAAGGAGAGGCTGAACATTGGTGGAGAACAATGAAAAGGATTTTTGAAGTCAGACATGAGCCAATCACTTAGAAGGCATTCATACAAAAGTTTAATGATAAATATTTCCCAGATTGTATTAAAGAGCAGAAAGAATTGGAGTTCTTAAACCTTATCCAAGGAAATATGACGATAGCAATATATGAATCTAAATTCACTGAGCTCTCGAGATTTGCCATGCATATGACTGATGATGAATCTAGAAAAACAAAGAGGTTTGAAAGGGAACTACGGCCAGTAATAAGAAGTCGAATATCAGCCTTAAAACTCTAAACATATGCTGATGTGGTAGAAAGAGCCTTGATAATTGAAAGAGATTTGGAGGAAATTCAGAAAATCATCGGTAAGAACAATAAGGACAAATTTACTAGCAAAAGTAAGAGAGGAAATGAATATGAAGCTAGTAATAAGAGGGTCAAGACATCTAAATTTGAGAAATGGAAACCACTGCAGAGGACTCAGTTATGTGCAAAATATAGATTAAATTATGAAACAAGTCAATGCTTTCGGGTGACCGGAGCCTGTTTTGCTTATGGGAAGTTAGATTATAAAGTCAGAGATTTCCTATTGAATAAGAAGAAAGAGTCATTGCCTCCTAAATTAACGGCCCATGCGAGAGTATATGCTATCACTAAACAAGATTCCAAAGCTTCTAAATCAGTGGTTGAAGGTATTCTTTATGTTTCTAAAAGAAATACAAAAGTTTTGTTTGATCCTGGTTCCAACTTATCTTTTGTTTCATAATACTTTGCTTGTCACTTGGGTATTCAACCTAGACCCTTAGATTATATGTTATATGTAACAACTACTGTTGGGGATTCTTTGACAATAAATTTGGTTTATCCATCTTATTTGATTTCTATCGGAGAACACGAACTCCTTGCTGATTTGACTCTCTTAGAGATCTAGGTTTTTGATATTATACTTGGCATAGATTGGTTATCTTTCTATTACGCTAGTATTGATTGCTATAAAAAAATAATTACTTTCTGCATTCCAGATCAATCTACATTTTATTTTGAGGGTACTAGGCATGATTTGCCTCCTTGCTTGATATCAACAATTCAAGCTCATCGTCTTATGCAAAAGGGTTATTTTTGTTATATTGTGCGTGTAAAGGAGCATTTAGATCAAGAAACTCACCTAAATGAAATTTCGATCATCAAAGAGTTCCCTAATGTATTCCTAGATGACTTGTCTAGTTTACCTCCTGATAGAGAGGGTGAATTTTCCATTGATTTGGTCCTCAGGACAACCCAAATATCTAAGCCTCCCTACAGAATGGCACCACTCGAGCTAGAGGAGTTAAAGAAGCAACTACAAGAACTATTAGATAAGGGTTTCATTCGACCCAATGTTTCACCATGGGGTGCTCCGGTGCTATTAGTTAAGAAGAAGGATGGGACATTGAGACTTTGTAATGATTATAGACAATTGAATCAGGTGACCATAAAAAACAAGTATCCCTTGTTAGGATCGAGAGCACTAAGAGGGGGGGGGGTGAATTAGTACAGCGGAAATCTTTCAGCGATTAAAAACGAAAGCTGCGTTCGTTCGATAAAAACTATTTTGATGCAAAAGCCGATTCTAAGATTACTTATGATTAAGTGCAGTTTACGTTTAAACACAGTTAGCGTCTAAACGTAGTTTGCGTCTAAATGCAGATTGCGTCTAAACTCAGATTGCGTCTAAGCGCAGTTTGAGCAGAAGTATAAAGACAATGTGCTACTATTGTACAGCTTAAAAAGTAATCTGCAAAAAGCAGATTTACGTCTAAACGCAGATTTACGTCTAAACGCAGATTTACGTCTTAAACGCAGATTTACGTCTGAACTTTGAAACTCGTTTGTATACTCGCAGAAGGCAGTATGCAGTTGAAATCAAGACGTAAACGTAAACTGAAATCTGATGATTGTGCGAGGAAAGCCGATTTACGTCTAAATGCAGTTTTACGTCTAAATGTTGAAACTCGTTCGTAAAATTGCAGAAGACAGTTTGCAGTTATAAATAGAATCAAAATGTAAATGTAAACTACAAAGAAACTCGTTCGTAAAAGCGTAGAAGACAGTTCACAGTTATAAACAGATTCAAGACGTAAATGTAAGCTGCAATGTAAAGATCGTACGAAAACACCTTTTGACGTCTGAATGCAGATTCAGAAAGATTAGAACTTAGAAACTTGTTCGTAAAAGCGCAGAGAGCAGTAGCTATGTAAGAGGTTTGCAGTAATGATAAAGTGCTCAAAATAAATGCAAACCAGAGATTTAGAGTGGTTCGGTCAGTCTTGACCTACTCCACTTTTGGCTTCCTCCACCGGCGAGGTCACCGACGTCAACTAGGGGCCTTCCTTCAATAGGCGAAGGCCAACTGCCCTTTTACAGTTTCTCTCCTTTTGACGGGCTCAGGAGACAACCCTTACAGATCCTTTCTCTCCTCTCTTTACAACTCAAGACTTGAAGAACAGAAAAGAGGAGAACTTTTGGACTTTACACAAATTTGAGCTCTTAGAATCACTGAAAAGATCAAGAATTCGGTGTGGATCTATATCCCTTCAGTGCTGAATGGGTGGGGTATTTATAGGCCCCAACCCAATTCAAATTTGGAGCTCAAAACGATCAAATCCCGGAATTTCGGGATCAGGCGGTTGCACCTCTTGACTGGAGAGGTTGCACCGCCTGACAGAGCTCGAAGACCGAGCTCAGGCGGTGCCACCTCTCTGTCAGGGAGGTTGCACCGCCCAGTCTTGCTCGAAGACTGAGCTCAGGCGGTGCCACCTCTCTGTCAGGGAGGTTACACCGCCCAGTCTAGCTCGAAGACTGAGCTCAGGCGGTGCCACCTCTCTATCAGGGAGGTTGCACCGCCCAGTCTAGCTCGAAGACTGAGCTCAGGCGATGCCACCTCCTGGCTGGGGAGGTTGCACTGCCCAGTCTCGCTGGGAGGCTTAGCCCAGGCGGTGCCACCTCTTGGCCTAGGCGGTTGCACCTCCTGGTGCAATCAGGGTCCGAATGGTTAGCTCCATTCGGCCCAATTTCAATATTTTCAGGGGCCCATTTGCCCCAAGATTAAGCTAATGGTATCACCTCCCATTTTCCAACTTATTCAACGTGCTAACTACCATTAATTCTAAGACAATTTCTGCAGCTTTGCTCCGATGCGTCAATCGCTTCTTCCGGCGAGTTTCCGGCGAACTTCCATCGATCATCCGATGAACCCTCGGTGATTCTTCTGCGGACTTCCGGCAAACTCCTGGACTTTGCGACGATCCACTTGGCGAGTTCCGACGAGCTTCGCTTGGCAAGCTTCTGGACTTCTCGGATTTGTTCTCGCAGAACCTCCGACGACCGTCCGAACTTCCGTCGAACTCTCGAACTCCCAACGTGATCATGAACTTGACTCCGGCGCAACTCCTGCTGCTTGTCTAACTTTCATCGTAGTTAATCCTGCACACTTATCTCAACACATAGATTAGACAGCAAATGACAATTGACTTCATCATCAAAATCCGAGATTCAACAATCTCCCCCTTTTTTATGATGACAATCAATTGATAATGGAGTTATCCTTAACTCCCCCTGTCTATATGCCATAGTTGAGATAAGTCAACCTTGAATTCAAGATCTAAGAATTCAAGTGACGTATTGATAAGATAGATCAGTTAAACTTATCAATACTCCCATCATGATACTCATCATGATGTATCTCTTCAAAGATGATGTCAAGGCTTGACATACATCATCAAGTTTGTATGATTGTGTTTGTAACTATTCATCATGTAGTTTGAACATTATCATATAAAGCTGTGAAGCGCTATTACATGATGCACATATTTGAAATATTCTAGCAAGTTTTGCATTTTCTTCACATGATAAGATATCAACTCGGGGCATAATGCAAACTATAGCACACGTTCATATATCTCTTGGTGATGCAAGGATGGCATAATCATAACATTGTTTATAGCATCACTCAAGTATTTTGCAAGTATGACATGATCATGGCAGTTTTTATCAATTCATATGTTTCTCCCCCTTTGTCATCAACAAAAAGCATGGTACATATTTTCAAAAATAATCATGGAAACATGGTAATCAAGTGATTTGATCAATCAATATAGTCCGAAAAATAATTTTAACAAGTTTATCTATTCGGACACATCAACATTCCTAATTCGCTTCTTATGAAATCAAATTGTTCTTCACTTAGAGGTTTTGTAAAGATGTCAGCTAGTTGATATTTCGTATCAATGAATTCTATGATTACATCATGATTCGTAACATGATCTCGTATAAAGTGATGTCTGATATCAATATGTTTTGTTCTCGAGTGTTGTATAGGGTTTTTTGTTAGGCATATTGCACTTGTGTTATCACATTTAATGAGAATGTTTTTGAGATGAACTTTATAATCTTCTAAGGTATTTTTCATCCAAACAACTTGTGCACAGTATGCACTTGCTGCAATATATTCAGCTTCGGTTGTTGATAGTGCAACCGAGTTTTGTTTCTTAGATGTCCAGGAAACAAGGGCATGTCCTAAGAATTGACATGTTCCTGATGTGCTTTTTCTATCTAATCTACAACCAGCGAAGTCCGCATCAGCATAAGCAGTTAACTCAAACTTCTCTGATTTTGGGTACCATAATCCTAGATTTGTGGTACCATTAAGATATCTGAGTATTCTTTTAACTGCTTTGAGATGAGATATCTTAGGGTTTGATTGAAATCTAGCACAAAGTCCTACACTAAACATTATGTCTGGTCTAGTTGCAGTGAGGTAAAGTAAACTTCCTATCATACCCCTATAGGTTTTTTTGATCGAAGCTTTCTCCACTTTCATCAATTTCTAACTTAGTGGAGGTGCTCATACGAGTGTTAATAGCTTTTGAGTTATTCATATTAAACTTCTTTAGTAAACTCATAGCATATTTAGTTTGGCTAATAAAGATGTCATTGCTTAGTTGTTTGATTTGTAGACCTAAGAAGAATGTTAATTCTCCCATTAGACTCATTTCGAATTCACGACTCATAGTTTTAGCAAAGGACTCACAAAGAGATTCATTCGTAGAACCAAAGATAATATCATCAACATAAATTTGAACAATGAGAAAATTATTTTCAAAGTCTTTGATGAATAATGTAGTATCAACCTTGTCTTTTATGAAATTATTTTCAATAGGAAAGGAACTAAGTCTCTCATACCACGCCCTTGGAGCTTGTTTTAAACCATAGAGAGCTTTAGTCAATCTAAACACATGATTAGGGAGACTATTATTTTCAAAGTCAGGAGGTTGTTCAACATAAACTTCTTCGGAAATAAAGCCATTTAGAAAAGCACTTTTAACATCCATTTGAAATAACTTAAAATTATTACAACTAGCATAGGCAAGGAGCATCCTTATGGCTTCCAATCGAGCCACAGGTGCGAAGGTTTCTTCGTAATCGATACCTTCTTCTTGGTTGAAACCTTTGTCCACTAATCTAGCCTTGTTTCTAACCACGATACCATTTTCATCTTGCTTGTTTCTAAAGACCCATTTAGTACCAATAACTAAATGGTCATTTGGCCTAGGAACAAGCGTCCACACCTCATTTCTCTCAAATTGATTCAATTCATCTTGCATTGCGATAATCCATGAATCATCTTTCATGGCTTCATCAACACATTTGGGTTCAATTTGCGAGAGAAAGGCGGCCTTGCCACAAAAATTCTTAAAAGAGGATCGTGTTTGAACCCCCTTTGATGTGTCTCCTAAGATTAGCTTCTTAGGATGAGCATCTACATACTTCCAATCCTTGGGTAAGGAAGTGGATGCATCCAAGTTGCTAGTTGGAGACGAGGTTTCGTTTAAATTCAAAGAATCAAAGTTAACATCATCATCAAGATCATTCTTCTTAATTTCGGAAATCTCATTGAAAACAACATGGATGGATTCTTCAATAATTAAGGTTCTTTTATTGAAAATACGAAAAGCTTTAGAAACCGAAGAATAACCAAGAAAGATTCCTTCATCAGATTTAGCATCGAATTTTCCTAAGTTATCCTTTTCATTCAAGATAAAACACTTACACCCAAAGACTTTAAAATATGAGACATTGGATTTTTTGTTATTCCATAACTCATAAGGAGTTTTGGAGAGTAAGGGTCTTACTAGAACTCTATTCAAAATATAGCATGCAGTGTTTACAGCTTCGGCCCAAAAATATTTGGGTAGGCCATGTTCATTCAACATGGTTCTTGCCATTTCTTGTAAATTTCGATTTTTTCTTTCTACTACCCCATTTTGTTGAGGATTTCTTGGAGTAGAGAAATTATGGTTGTATCCATTGAGTTCACAGAATTCTTTGAAATCATGGTTTTGAAATTCTCCACCATGATCACTTCTAATTGACGAAATCATAGATTCCTTCTCATTTTGAACAAGTTTACAAAACTTGATAAAATATCTAAAGCATTCATTTTTCTATTTTAAGAAGTAGGTCCATGTATATCTACTGTAGTCATCAACAATGACAAAGGCGTATTTGCTACCTCCTAGACTCGATGTAGAGATTAGTCCGAACAAGTCCATATGGATCAATTGTAAGGGCCTAGAGGTGCTTATTTGATTCTTAACTTTGAAACTACCCTTAATTTGTTTACCTAATTGGCAAGCATCACATACATTGTCTTTGATGAACTTGATATGAGGAATTCCTCTTACAAGTTCTCTAGATGATACTTGAGTGATTAGTTTCATGCTAGCATGACCTAATCTTCTATGCCATAGCCAAGCATCCTCATTCATAACCGCAAAACACATTTCATCACATAAGTCATTGATGTCAATAGTGTATACGTTATTTTGTTTTAATGCAATCATAGACATATTTTTATGTGGTTTTTCAATGATGCAAGCATTAGATTCGAATTTGACAATATATCCTTTATCACATAATTGACTAATACTCAAGAGGTTATGTTTTAAACCATCAACTAACAAAACATCTTCAATAAAAAGGTTGGATTTGTTACCTATGGTTCCTTTGCCAATGATTTTACCCTTGTTGTTGTCTCCGAAGGTGACATAGCCTTCGTCTATGCTAGTGAGCTTAGAGAAATGAGATGGATCTCCGGTCATATGCCTTGAGCATCCACTATCAAGGTACCATCTCTTGCTCCTAGCTTGCGATGGTGTGGGTTTCTACAAGAAAGGATGATTTTTAGGTACCCATTTGCTTTTGGGTGCCTCAAAGATAGATCTGCATTGTTTATCATGTTGCATGGAGTTTATTATGGTTCCTTTAGGAACCCAAATCAATTTGTTTGGACTTATTTTCTTGAATGGACAACAATGTGTCTTGTGTCCAAATTTACAATAGAAGTTACATTGTCTTGATGTCGAATATGTAGGATGGAGCCTTTTATGAAGGTGGTTGGATTTTGGTGAGGACTTCTCACGAATCCAATTCCACTTCTTTTGGGAACGTGACCCTTGTTTGTAAGGATCATGTTCAATGACTTGCTACCAACCTCGAATTTCTTCAAGGTGTCCTTAAGTAGCAAGTTTTCTTTTTGGAGAGTTTCTAGATCATGACATTTTATGCATGGGCTTAAACTATCATGATGTTCAGCATTTAACTTATCGAAATTACAAATAAGACTATCATGCTCCTTTTTTAGCAATTTGTATTTACTACTGATAGTCTTACACTCATCAAACAATTCATGGAAAGCATTTAATAATTCATCGAATGATAAATCTACATCTATTGAATTTGTTACCTCATCTTCGATGGCCATTAAGGCGTAATCAGCAACTTGCTCGGTGTTGGACTCCTCTTCTTCGGATGCGCTTGAGTCATCCCATGTTGCTTGAAGCGCCTTTTTCTTTGACGTTCTCCTTTTGACTTGGGGACAATCACTCTTGTAGTGTCCCGGCTTTTTGCATTCATAGCAGATTACTTGGTCCTTCTTGGGTTCAAGTTTATTTTTTGCATCATTCTTAAACTTGTTTCTTTTAAAGAACTTTTTAAACTTTCTTGTTAGAAGTGCCAAGTCATCATCACAGTCCTCATCACTTGAGTTTTCTCTCAAGTGGCATTCAGAAGTTTTGAGTGTCATATCCTTCCTGTTCTTTGGAAGGATGTCTTCTTGCTCTTCATGAGCTTTACAAGTCATTTCGTAGGTCATTAATGACCCGATTAGTTCTTCAAGAGGGAAATTTCGCAAATCTTTTGCCTCTTGAATAGCAGTGACTTTAGGATCCCAACTCTTAGGAAGGGATCTTAGTATCTTATTAACAAGCTCAAAATCCGAAAAGCTCTTTCCGAGTCCTTTTAGACCGTTGACGACATCTGTGAAACGGGTAAACATGTTGCCAATGGTTTCACTCGGTTTCATCCGAAAAAGTTCGAAAGAATGTAACAGCAAATTGATTTTTGACTCTTTTACTCTACTTGTGCCCTCATGGGTCACTTCGAGTGTGTGCCAAATATCAAATGCAGTTTCACAAGTTGAAACACGGTTAAACTCGTTTTTATCAAGTGCACAAAATAAGGCATTCATAGCCCTTGCATTAAGAGCGAAAGCCTTCTTCTCCAAATCATTCCAATCGATCATTGGAAGAGAAGACATCGAAAATCCGTTTTCGACAAGATTCCACAGTTCAAAATCCATAGAAATAAGAAAGATCCTCATTCGAGTCTTCCAGTAGGTGTAGTCCGTCCCACTGAACATGGGTGGACGCGTAATAGAATGCCCTTCTTGGTTTCCGGCGTATGCCATTTCTCTTTGGGTTTTAGTCCGTTAGAGAGTTAACCCGGCTCGGATACCAATTGTTAGGATCGAGAGCACTAAGAGGGGGGGGGGTGAATTAGTGCAGTGGAAATCTTTCAGCGATTAAAAACGAAAGCTGCGTTCGTTCGATAAAAACTATTTTGATGCAAAAGTCGATTCTAAGATTACTTATGATTAAGTGCAGTTTACGTTTAAACACAGTTAGCGTCTAAACGTAGTTTGCGTCTAAATACAGATTGCGTCTAAACTCAGATTGCGTCTAAGCGTAGTTTGAGCAGAAGTATAAAGACAATGTGCTGTTATTGTAAGGCTTAAAAAGTAATCTGCAAAAAGCAGATTTACGTCTAAACGCAGATTTACGTCTAAACGCAGATTTACGTCTAAACACAGATTTACGTCTTAAACGCAGATTTACGTCTGAACTTTGAAACTTGTTTGTATACTCGCAGAAGGCAGTATGCAGTTGAAATCAAGATGTAAACGTAAACTGAAATCTGACGATTGTGCGAGGAAAGCCGATTTACGTCTAAATGCAGTTTTACGTCTAAATGTTGAAACTCATTCGTAAAATTGCAGAAGATAGTTTGCAGTTATAAATAGAATCAAAATGTAAATGTAAACTACAAAGAAACTCGTTCGTAAAAGCGCAGAAGACAGTTCGCAGTTATAAACAGATTCAAGACGTAAATGTAAGCTGCAATGTAAAGATCGTATGAAAACACCTTTTGACGTCTGAATGCAGATTCGGAAAGATTAGAACTTAGAAACTTGTTCGTAAAAGCGCAGAGAGCAGTAGCTATGTAGGAGGTTTGCAGTAATGATAAAGTGCTCAAAATAAATGCAAACCAGAGATTTAGAGTGGTTCGGTCAGTCTTGACCTACTCCACTTTTGGCTTCCTCCACCGGCGAGGTCACCGACGTCAACTAGGGGCCTTCCTTCAATAGGCGAAGGCCAACTGCCCTTTTACAGTTTCTCTCCTTTTGACGGGCTCAGGAGACAACCCTTACAGATCCTTTCTCTCCTCTCTTTACAACTCAAAACTTGAAGAACAGAAAAGAGGAGAACTTTTGGACTTTACACAAATTTGAGCTCTTAGAATCACTGAAAAGATCAAGAATTCGGTGTGGATCTATATCCCTTCAGTGCTGAATGGGTGGGGTATTTATAGGCCCCAACCCAATTCAGATTTGGAGCTCAAAACGATCAAATCCCGGAATTTCGGGATCAAGCGGTTGCACCTCTTGACTGGAGAGGTTGCACCGCCTGGCAGAGCTCGAAGACCGAGCTCAGGCGGTGCCACCTCTCTGTCAGGGAGGTTGCACCGCCCAGTCTTGCTCGAAGATTGAGCTCAGGCGGTGCCACCTCTCTGTCAGGGAGGTTGCACCGCCCAGGGGAGGTCGAAGACTGAGCTCAGGCGGTGCCACCTCTCTGTCAGGGAGGTTGCACCGCCCAGTCTAGCTCGAAGACTGAGCTCAGGCGGTGCCACCTCCTGGCTGGGGAGGTTGCACCGCCCAGTCTCGCTGGGAGGCTTAGCCTAGGCGGTGCCACCTCTTGGCCTAGGCGGTTGCACCTCCTAGTGCAATCAGGGTCCGAATGGTTAGCTCCATTCGGCCCAATTTCAATCTTTTCAGGGGCCCAATTGTCCCAAGATTAAGCTAATGGGATCACCTCCCGTTTTCCAACTTAATCAATGTGCTAACTACGATTAAATCTAAGACAATTTCTGCAGCTTTGCTCCGATGCGTCAATCGCTTCTTCCGGCGAGTTTCCGGCGAACTTCCGTCGATCATCCGATGAACCCTCGATGATTCTTCTGCGGACTTCCGGCAAACTCCTGGACTTTGCGACGATCCACTTGGCGAGTTCCGACGAGCTTCGCTTGGCAAGCTTCTGGACTTCTCGGATCTGTTCTCGCAGAACCTCCGACGACCGTCCGAACTTCCGTCGAACTCTCGAACTCCCAACGTGATCATGAACTTGACTCCGGCGCAACTCCTGCTGCTTATCTAACTTTCATCGTAGTTAATCCTGCACACTTATCTCAACACATAGATTAGACAACAAATGACAATTGACTTCATCATCAAAATCCGAGATTCAACATCCCCTACCTAGAATTGATGATTTATTTGATCAATTGCAAGGTGCATAAGTATTCTCCAAGATTGACCTGAGGTCAGGTTATTATCAGTTGAAGATCAAGAAGGAGGATATTCCAAATACAGCTTTTAGAACTCAATATAGTCACTATGAATTCTTGGTAATGTCTTTTGGTTTGACTAATGCCCCTACAACTTTTATGAAATTGATGAATAGGATATTTCAGCCACTCTTGGATGACTGTATAATTGTATTCATTAATGACATATTAGTGTATTCAAGGAGTAATCAGGAGCATGAGAAACACTTGAGAAATGTATTGTTCATACTAAGAGAAAAGAAGTTGTATGCAAAGCTTAGCAAATGTGAATTTTGGTTGAATGAAGTTGCTTTCTTAGGCCATGTGATTTCAGGGAAGGACATATTTGTTGATCCAAAAAAAGTGGAAGTTGTCGTTAAGTGGGAAGTACCAACAAATGTGACGGAAGTTAGAAGCTTCTTGGGCATGGTAGGATATTACAGAAGATTTATGGAAGGATTCTCTCAAATTCCTCAACCTCTCACCCAACTAACTCAACAGAACGTGAAATTTGAATGGGGTGATGATTATGAGCGAAGTTTTCGATAGTTAAAAAGAAGATGGACTAGTGCCCCGATTCTCACTATTCCAAGTGGTAACGAGAGATTTGTAGTTTATCCCGATGTTTTAAGAAAGGGCCTTGGATGTGTTTTAATACAAGAAGGGAAAGTAATTGCTTATGCTTCTAAACAACTAAAAAATTACGAACTGAATTATCCAACTCATGATTTGGAATTAGCAGCAATTGTTTTTGCTCTAAAGATTTGGAGGCATTACTTGTATAGGCGGACATTTGAAATCTTCACTAATCATAAGAGTTTAAAGTATATTTTTAAGCAGAAAGAGTTAAATATGAGGTAACGAAGATGGATAGAACTTCTAAAGGATTATGATTGTACCATCCATTATCACTTGGACAAAGCCAATGTTGTAGTTGATGTACTTAGGAGAAAATCTATAAGTTTTATAGCTAATCTGATTATGAAGCAATGAAAGTTATTAGAAGAAAATTATGATTTGAATGTTATGAGGAAAGGACAAAACTCAATAATATTGATGGCCTCCATCCAAGTGCACTCTGACCTCATACAATAAATTAAAGATGGACAACTACGAGATCCACGTTTAATCTACTTGAGAAATGAAGTAAAAAGGGGATTGAAGCTGAATTTTCAAGTTTTAGAGGATGGCCTATTGCGATTTGGGGATAGGGTATGTGTTCCAAATAACCCAAATATCAAAAACCAAATCCTGAATGAAGGTCATAATTCCAAGTACACTATACATCTTGGTAGCACTAAGATATATAGAGACCTCCAAAGTCATTATTGGTGAGAAGGCATGAAGAGGGAAATTGCAATGTATGTTTTAAAATGTTTGACTTGTCAACAAATCAAAACAGAACACCAGAGACCTGGAGGTTTGTTGCAACCTTTAGATATTCCTGAATGAAAATGAGAATCTGTTACCATGGACTTTGTTTCAAGACTACCCAGAACCTATAGAAAGCATGATGCTATTTGGGTTATCATTGATAGGTTAACCAAGTTTGCACATTTTCTACTGATCAATATGACTTATTCTCTTGATAGACTTGTAGATTTATATATCAATGAAATAGTAAGACTTCATGGTATTCCAAAAGAGATCATCTCTGATAGGGACTCAAGATTTCTTTCTATATTATGGAGAAGATTACAGGAATCTATAGGCACTAAAGTTAAGTTTAGCACTGCATATCACCCTCAAACCGATGGTCAGTCGGAAAGAACAATTCAAACACTTAAGGATTTCCTTAGAGCCTATGTTATGGATTGGAAAGGTGAATGAGATAAAGATATTTCACTTATTGAGTTCACTTATAATAATAGTTATCATTCAAGTATTCAGATGGCTCTTTGTGAAGCTTTACATGGCCGGAAGTGTAGAACACCTATATATTGGGAAGAAATTGGTGACAGAAAGTTGTTAGCACCAGACAAAGTATAAGAGACTACCAAGAAAATTTAAGTTATAAGGAAAAGGTTAAAGACTGCTCAGAGTTATCAAAAGAGTTATGATGACAATAGAAGACGAGATATTGAGTTTCAAGTCAGGGATTTTGTGTTCCTAAAGGTCTCCCATTCCCAAGGCATTGTAAGATTTGAGAAGAAAGGAAAGTTAAGCCCAAGATTTATTAGACCTTTTGAGGTTCTTGAGAGGGTTGGTTCTATTGCTTAAAGGATTGCCTTGCCACCATCGTTGGGCCATATCCATAATATATTTCCTGTTTTGATGATCAGAAAGTATGTACCCGAACCCTCTCATATCATTAAGTATGAGCCTATAGAGATCGATAAAGACTTGTCTTATGTGGAAGAGTCCACTCAAATTGTTGATAAGAAGGAAAAAATCCTAAGGAATCGAGTTATCCCACTAGTTAAAGTAATCTGGAGATATCATTCTGGAGAGGAAACAACTTGGGAGCTAGAAGAGGAAATAAAGAAAGCTTATCCTCATCTTTTCATCAATGGAGGTAAGATAAATTTAGTGGACTAAAATTTTCTTTTAGGTGGGGAGAGTGTAACATCCCGTGTTTCTAAATTTTCGTATAAGTTTCTAATTGCAATTTAAGTATCCATTTTAAACTTTATGGAAGAGCCTAAATGTAATTATGAGAACCTATTTATAAACCTTGATGACCTAATCATAAATATAATAATACAAGGATTAAATTACAAAATGTATAAAATAACAAATGGCACCGCCTAAGCCTCTCTGCCTTCGTTCTCAAGGAACCTGAGAAGGTAACTTGCATGGAGAAGAGAGGAAGAGAGAAAGAAGAAGAAAAAAAGGAAGAAGAAGAGGAGAAATTTGGGGCTTTGAGTTTTTTTGCTCAAATCTTCTCATTTTGGGTCAAAATTCTCAAAGGCAAGTGTTTCGATCTTTCCTACAAGTGTTCTGATCCTTTCTATTGTATATGTTTTAATATTTTCAATTGCAATTCTATCTCTGCTTTTGCCTTGAATATGAAAACTTTAAATTTCTCTAGCTTTGCAATTAATACTTCTCTTGTTTAGACGTAATGATTTGAATCTAGAAAACTTCCTAGATTCTGACCCTTCCATATTATTTTAGCTATAAATCCCTACACATAGTTCCAATTTCAATAAAACTAGTTTAATCTGAATATAGACTCGTAAATCTTTCTTTCGATATAAAGTTTAATAAATTTGGGGTCTAATTGTTTACCCAGATTTTTGTTTCATTTAACCCTATAGATTCTATAAAATAGGGACCGTAACTTCTAACCTTTTGATACTAAACTGTATACAAGTCCCTATTGGAAACTCTGATTTATTCAAATCTCATTTTATTAAAAACTATACTCATAGATCTTTCTATTGATACCTAGATTAAAAAATTTAGAGTCCAAATGTCTGCCCAGTTTTATATTGAATCCAACCCTATGAATTCTGCAAAATAGAGATTTGTTCTTTGATCTTTGGTTACCAAATTATTTGTAACTCTCTATTGGAAAGTTCAATTCATATGAAGCTTATTTTATCCTAAGTAGATTGAAATATCTTTCTAATGATATATATATTGAGTAAATTAGAGCACAATTGATAGTTTGAATCATTTATTTAATGTGCCTCTCAAATTCTGTTAGAAATCAAGCTTTGGTCGATTTTGCCTATTCTTGTTCCATTCTTTTTGAAAATTGATTTCATCTAGCATTTTTTCTTCAATTAGGCTTTATATTATGGATTTGAATTCTTGTATACTTTTATCCTTAGTTTATTTACATTCTTGAAACTTATTGTATAAAATTTTTGTTGTATCGTATTGTTTCTATGGGCACATGTATGTTCCGTTGTTTCGCATGTGCTTCCGATATGTGCCAAAATCCTTATATACTCTTGTCATTATTTCCTTTCAAATTCGAATGCATTCATGAAAGATTATGTTTGCATCGTATTGACTCACAAAGGCACATATACATTTCTTTGTTCCGCATGTTCTTCTGATATATACTAATTTTATTATTCATACTGTCCTTTTGTACTCTGATGTTTGTAGGATACTATAAACCTTTGTTAGAAACAGTAAAGAGAGTTATGCTTAGAGTCCGCGATGCTCTACTGACCCCCTATGACTTTACTCAGACATGGGCGGATGGAGCTCCCAAACGTAGGAGACTTATGTTTGGTGGTCATACAGAAATGGGTGTACCATATTATGTTATGATCCTACTTCACCTTCTATATGTTTGATATGATATCCAAAACTTTGGTTATATGTTTTTATATATGCTTTGGATAAGAATGATATGAATGCAACGTCAAATACGACGTTTGAGCTTCTGTTTGGTATTTGTTCTTTGATATGCTCCGTAATGATTCATATGCCGTTGATATACTTTGAAATATTTCATATGCTATTGATATGTTCCGAAATGTTCCATTTGTCATTGATATATTCTAAAACATTTCATACGCCATTGATGAGCTCCGAAACGTTTCATTTGTTATTGATATGCTCCGAAATATTTCATACGCTATTAATATGCTCCGAAACATTTCATACGCTATTGATATGCTCCAATTACTTTGTGCTCCATTTGTAATGAACCAAATATATTTGATTGAAATGACATTTGTGATTCTGTATCTAATGAGATTATATCAATGAATTCTTATATTTTGCCTTTTATTTTGAAACCTTATTTGTTTGAAAACTGTCCTCTTTTACCATGGATATGTTAGTCACTTGCTGAACTTTATATACTCACTCCATTGCTGTATAAATTTTTCAAGATAGCTTGTCACTTACTTAAATGTTAAAATTGGGCTGAGGTAGTAGAAAGTTAGAAGATTTTGGGCAGATCTTTATTAGTATATATGTTTTTGTTGTATAAGCACACTCTGCATCTAATGAAATGTTGAAGGTAAATCTAAACTTGTGGGTATTGTAAAAGTTTAAAGACCTATCTCGTTTGGAATCTCGAAATGTTAAGTTTAGCTTATGATGATATGAACTTGTGGTAAATGATTGGAGTTCTGATTGTATAAATTGTTTAGCTTGTGGATTTATAAATGTTGTTCATGTTTATTGAGTGGGCTTGGGTTGCCATAAATGTGAATTATCGAGTGATTTGATATCTAATTATAAACTGCATAGGTTTTATAGATATATGAATTTAACTAAATGTTTCTAAGTGTCCTCAAATGTTAGTTTGGATCTTGGATTGATTAGTGATGAAATTTTAATATTATCGATTTTGAGGGGCGTGATAGTACCGCCCAAACACACTCCCAGACTATGTTAGGCGATGATACCATCAGACTAGGTGATGGTACTACCAAATGTCAGTGTTAGATTAGACGATGGTACCATCTAGTGTCGGACTGATAAGCGGTGGTATCGCCAGTTGTCAGTCTAGCAGGTAGTGGTACCACCTAATATTGGTGGTGGTATCGCTAGTTACCCGAAGACCCAGGATAAGACCGTTTTGACTCCAAATTTGAATTCATTTGGGGCTTATAAATACCCCACTCATCCTTGCTCAGTCTAAACAAGAACTCAAAATAAAAATAGCGTGAAAATTTTGCTATAATTCCTTGAGAATTCCCCTCTAGCTCTAAGTTTTGGTTTTAGATTAAGAGAGGGGTGAGTGGCTTGTAGAGATTATCTCTTGAACTTGTGAAAAGAAGAAAAGGGTTATAAGAGAGTAGTTGATCTTTGCCCATTGAAAGAAGATCGATAGTGGAAGTCAGTGGCTTCGACGAAGGAGGAATCGGGAGTGGACGTAAGTCACGACGATCGAACCATTATAAATTTAGCGTGCACTCTCTTTTTGCTCTTCATTACTATTGTTCTTTGTTTTAATTACTTATTACACTTACTTCAGGTGAAGCATACTTTCAATATTATTTTCGATTCGGGCTTTATTGAAATGAAAATTCTAAATCATCGAAGTTTTCCGATAGTACTAATTCACCCCCTCTCTTAGTGTCAATTTCAATCTTAACATATAGACGATAGTACTACCTAGGGCGATGGTAATACTATCTAGAATTCAAAACTTACGATGGTAGTACTACCTAAAAGTTTAAAATTGTGACATCAAAAATTACGACAGGAGTACTATCATGTGCTAGTAGTAGTACTACCCGTACCCTATAATTTCAAGGATTAAAATTTTGTTTTACTCCATTTCTAAAGCCTAATGAGGCCTATAAATACCTCATTGAGGCTTGGTTGATAGAGCACCAAATTCTGAGTTGGTTAAGGGTTATAGTTCTCTCTTTGAACATTGTTTGAGTCACTTCCTCCCTCTTAAGTTTAGAGGTGATTTTAAGTTGTAAGAGGTAAGAGATTTATAAAAGAGTGATTGTGAAAGTTCTTTCCTAAGTCGGGTAAAAAGAGAAAAGCTATAATAAGGATAGTTAATCTTTGTCCGTTGGAAAGAAGATTAGTAGTGAAAGTCAATGGTCTCGAGGGAAGAAAAATCGGGAGTAGATGTAGGTTAAGAAAATCGAACCATTATAAATCTATTTGCATTGCTTCTTTTACTTTTGATTTATTATTGCTTACTCATTTATTTTACTCACAACCTTTACACATATTTTTGTTTAATTATATTTTCAATATGGATTTATCGATCGACCTTAAAATCGATTAAAATTTGCCATAGCACTAATTTTATCTCCTTTTAGTGCCATTATGACCCTAATAGTATTATGTTTACTCTTAGTGCCATTATGACCCTAATAGTATTATGTTTATTGGACTCATTGACTTATTTTATAAAATTCATACACATGTATAAAATATGTTTTTAAAATTTCAGAATCCAATTAAGTAAAACTAATTTTAAATAAGATTTTATTTTTATTTATTTTGATTTTATTTTTTTTTATATCTTACCAATTAATAAGCTAAGTGGGATATTGTTAGATTATATAACTCTATCTAATTTTGTAAGATATTTTATACATATGATTGAATTCTGATTACGATTATCGATTAATAAAAAAAAGTTTAATTATAGTAGAATTCTTTAGAAGATAACTTTGATAGGAGAAAATCTCCTAATTAATTATCCTAAACCCTTTACTCTCACGTATTAATAGATAGATACTCCTAGGGACTCAACATGGATATATGACGAAGTCACGTCATTAAGAAATTATATATCTTCTTTATCTTCCCTTTATCCTTAATCATGTAAAGTTATTAAGATTACAGATTTATTCTTAATTTCTCTCGGTCTATAATTCATTGCTCATCATGAACCTATGAAGGATCGGTTGAGAATTGGAGACGAGTCTAGTTCTATTTTTAAATTGACATCGTTATAGCTTTCTGATCTAACAATGATATATTTGTATATCTGATAAAGACCTTCTAAATAATATCAAAAGGTATATATCATAATTTTGATATATCGTTATTTAATTTTAATTTTTTATATTAATTTTTTTACATAATAATATAATTATAATTTTTATATTTGCATGTGTTGCTGACGGAGGTAAACAAAATAATTTTTGACCACTTACTTTTGGGAATATCACCAATTACTTTTGGGACAAAATATGCTATGTATGATAGCCATCAATTAGCAACAACTGGTTCACAATAGGGAAAAAATGTAAACAATTGTTACCAAATAATATGGTACCAGCATTCTATTAAATCTCAGATTTTGATGATGAAACTAATTGATTGTGTTTAGATGTTTAACTGTATTTTGAGTGATGCAGGTCTACTCGATTAGAATTAGACAGTTAACGCAGGAGGAATTGACGTTGCGCCATAGGAGATCACGTTAGGATATTGGATGACAGAAGGCTTCGGACGTCGGGCATCAGGCCAAGAGCGGAATTGCGCCAAGGATATCGGGGTTGCGGAGGTCAACCGCCGATTGGGCAACAAGCCGCAAGAGAGGATGATGTGCTAAAGAATCGGATGAAGTGCCAACCAATGACGTGATGGGCAACAAAATGTCAATTCGCGTTATAATAATTGTCTAGATCAGAGTAGAGTTTTAGCTTGTGTGTGCAGGTTTAACTACGATAATGATGAAGACATAAAGCGAAACAAAGTGTCGGAGTCAAGCGCGAAAGATTTGTTGCGAGTTTGAGAGTTCAACGGAAGTCCGAAGGTTCGTCAGGAATGCTGCCGGAACTAGCCGAGAATGAGTAGGGAGCTTGCCGAAGGGTTTCTCGGAAGCTCGCCGGAAGGTTCGTTGGAAGTTCGTGGAGCTCGCCGAGAAAGATCGGAGCTTGCCGAAGAAACTCATTGGAACTCGCCAAGATCAAATCATGAAGTCTAGGAGCTTGCCGGGAGTCCGTAGAATGGTTTCCGAGAGTTCATCGGAAGACCATCGGAAGTTCGCCGGAAGCTCGCCGGAAAAAGTCTTGACTTGCGGACTTTGTAATAGCTTAGGAAATATCTTTAAATTCGTAGTTAGCATGTTAATTAGGGTTAGAATTAGGTGTTAATCCTATAACCCAAGTAGGGGCCAATTGGGCCCGAGTTTGGATTGGTTTGGGCCAAGTTTGGAGCCCAACCAGTGAGCTAAAATAGTGTAGGCGATGGCACCGCTAGATTAGGCGATGGCACCACCTGGCTGGGCGGTGGCGCCGCCCAGCACCCGAGAGCCAGGCGGTGGCACCGCCAGTCCATTGTCAGTGTCAGACATTGACAGGCGGTGGCACCGCCGGCATCGGGAACCAAAGAAAATTCAAATTTTAGAGCCCAAATTTGAATCCTCTTGAGGCCTATAAATACCCCTCAAATCTCAACTGAGATTACAACTTTTGGAGAAGCAATTGATTGAGAGAAAGGTCTTAGAAAAGTCTTAGCAAGTCTTGTTTTCAATTTGCTAGAGTGTTCACCTTCCCCTTCAAGAGATTTGCTAGTGGAAGGTGGGAGCCTCATCGAAGAGGGCCTCGCAAGTGGATGTAGGTCATTTGACCGAACCACTTTAAAATCGGTGTGATCTCTGGTTTGCATTTCATTATTGCTATTTACATTACTGCAAACCTTCTTACGTGCTTTATTTCCTCATTACCTTTGCTGCACAACTTTACAAATACGCTTTCAAGTTAAGCACTTCCGAGTTCGATTTTTATCGTATGAAAGATTTGTCAAAACCGACATTTTAATCCGCTACACTAATTCACCCCCCCCCTCTTAGTGCCGCTCCGATCCTAACAATTGGTATCAGAGCCCGGTATTTCTCATTTCGGATTTACACCCGAGAGAAATGGCTCTTCATGGCTTTCAAGAGAGCTTATCAATTTTTCGTCCATCGTTGTTTAACGGATTGGACTACACTTATTGGAAAACTCGAATGAGAATTTTCTTGATTTCTATGAATTTGGATTTATGGAATGTCGTTGAAAACGATTTTCAACTTCCCTCTAAACCGATGAACGAATGGTCGGATTTGGAGAAGAAGTATTTTTCTTTAAACGCAAATGCTATGAATGCCTTATTTTGTGCTTTGGACAAAAATGATTTTAATAGGATTTCTACGTGCGAAACGGCTTTTGATATTTGGCGAACACTTGAAATCACGCACGAGGGAACTAGTAGAGTTAAAGACTCGAAAGTTAACATTTTATTGCATGATTTTGAGCTTTTTTGAATGCTACCAAGCGAGACTATAGGCGACATGTACACCCGTTTCACGAATGTCATCAATAATCTAAGAGTACTTGGTAAATCTTTTTCAAATTTTGATCTCGTAAGCAAGATCTTAAGATCCCTTCCAAAAAGGTGGGATTCTAAAATAACCGTAATACAAGAAATAAAAGATTTAAATATTTTTCTACTTGAAAAACTAATTGGTTCGTTGATGACATATGAAATGGTGCACAATGTACATGATGAACAAAATCACCTTCCAAAGAACAGGAAGAATTTGGAACTCCGGACAAATGAATACCACTTGAGTGATGACTCAAGTGATGAGGACAATGATGAACTTGAACTTCGAACACAAAATCTTAATAAGTTTATTAAACAAAAATCTAAAATAAACAATGAACTTGAACGGAGGAAGAGGCCAAAGAAGAGGAAGGCAACCAAGGATGAATCAAAAACTTCCAAAGGCGAAACAGTGAATTGGGCTTTGATGGGCTTCGACTATAAGGTAAGTAACTCAACTCTCTTGATTTATTTTGAAATTACTTGAAGTTTTTCATGAGTGCTTAATTTAGATAGTAGGAATAGAAAATAAAAAATTGTTTTTCAAAAAATTATATCAGGTTTTTCGTTTTAGCATCTTTGAAAAATTTTAAAAAAAATTGATCATGAAAAGTATATTGCTAAGGTTTCTTGCATGTTATGTTTTGAAATGTTGAATGATATATGCAACATTAGGGATGATAATTATATGATATGTGATAATGCTTAGGATTAATCTATGCATGTGTATCTTGATGATTTTATGTCATGCATGAGTTTTTGAAGTAAATGTTGATTTGAAACTCTCATTTTAGATTAATATGTTTTTGGTCTAATCATTTTTATGATAAATTAAGATGACATTCTCATGATATATTAAGATGACATAGTGCATGTACATCTATGTATGAATTTCTTGATAGTCTTTTGATGATAGATGTGATATTATGATGTGTTTGGTCTTGACGGCTTCATGACGAAACTTTTATTTTGATTTTAAAGTGATATATGTTTTCACAAAAGACTTGAATACCCTCACATGAAATCAATTGTATGAAATGGAAATGAATTTTCTATCCTATTGAGATTAATGAATTTATTTGTGAATTTCATGAAAATAAACATGATGAATATTTTAAAAATACATGAGTATATCATGTATTTGGTCTTAATGATTTCTCTTAAACATTTTTTGAAATCATACCTAATGATGAATATCAAGATATTAAAAGGATGTTATCATGGAATCATGCTTGATGATTTGTTTTACGAAATTTACCTTTCCATCTTAAATGTTGACACTTGTTTTATTAAAGGTAAAGACATGCTTATAAGAAGCAAATCACATGAATAGAAATTTATAAAAACGAAATACAATCCTCTATCTTATCGACTTTTCAATAAATCTATGCTTGTCATGTATGAATTTATTGAATGTGATTTTGAGGATGATTTCGGATTTCACAAATGCTTGATTCATACTTATGACATGAGACACATTTTAAATATGAATCATGTTCAATGCTTCAATCATATTATATCTCCCTTAATTCATTTTGTTCTCCTAGATTTATTTACCAAAGAGGAGAATCTTCCGAAAATGAAATGATACAAATGAATCACTTATCGATATGTCTTTTTGAAATATCTTTTTAATGTGATGTTGATAATTTGAGATGCCTATTGGAATTCATGACATGAGATAATTGAATCCTTGACTTACTTTAGCTTGAAAATAGATGTTTAAAATCTTGCTTGATGAGTTGTTTTATAAGATTTTGCCTTTACGTCTTGAACTTTCATGGTTATCTTGATTTGGCATATAATGACTAAGGCATTCTTAGATGAAAAAGAATCACTTAAAAAATGCTTTTCCCATCTGATCGAGATTAATGATTTCATGATATTTTATTAATCTCGAAATTGATTTTGATGACTTGATTATGAATTTCAAGTTAACGAGTTGATTTGAATGAGTTTTATCTAAATCATAATCTTGATCTTGCAAAATTGGAATCACAAATAATATCTTTTGGTATTCATGAATTGATACTCACAATATGAAAGTATTGGTATTAATGACTTGAATTTGATTGAAACATTGCATGCTTAAATTAATCATTCTCCTATGTTTCAAAAATTCTTTAAATGCCTAATGTGATGATTGAAAATTAATTTGCTTTATGATGAATCATGAATCATGACTTGATCTATGATATTGATATATTTTAATCATGATCCTTGGTTGTATAATTCTTTTGCTCTATTAAAAAGATTTATCGAATGAATCATGTCCTTCTTGAATTTTCTTGATATCATGGCATGATTTTGTAATATGGCTTGTATAATGATTAAATTTTTTAGCCATTGGTTTCTCCCTTCTTTTTGATAATAATAAAGGGGGAGTTAGTTTACTAGCCTGCATAATTCAAAGGAAAGAAAATTTGCTAGGTCGATCATTTCATTGAAAGAACTTGCTATCGTGAACACTACCAATGAATTGCAAATCCTGCAATCTAAAGAGAAGCAAAGAATTGCTATCTCGAAAGAAGCAAAAAATGCAAAACTTAGAAAACTTACAATATAATTGCTCTTACAATGCTTTGTATCAAAAATGGGTTGATATCCTTAAAAGCATCGCATTAAATTTTTTAGTCTATTGCAATGTATCACATGTATTGCAAATTAAAAATTTTGAGACTATTATCATATCATGTTTAACAATTGATATCTTTCATTGATATGATAAATTATCAATCTCATGATGTATTGCATAATGATATCATGATTTGCGATTGTATCATGTGATCCTTGGTGAATTTTCACATTGATATCCTTCATGAAATGATTTCTTTGCATTATTGTCTTGTATGCATCATGTGATGATTGAAATATTGATTGATGCAAAGTTGATGTAAAAGACTAAATAATTGGTTCCTCTCCTTCTTTTTGACATTGACCAAGGGGGAGAAAGTTATTGCTAGCTTGCACACTTGAACGAAGAAATTTGCTATATCAAACATCATAAATATTGTTACTCGCAAAGAAAAGCAAAGTGCAATCTTGCACAAAAATTCAAGTGTTGAATTGCCATGATTGAACTTAAGAATCTTGGTATGCTTTTGTGCTTATATGTTGTGATGAAAATCTAGCTTCATATTATAATAACTTGAATATTGATGAAAATCTAGCTTCATGCTAGAGCTACTTCATGCATTGAATTGAATATTTTATATATTTGCATGATGGTTTAAATGTTTATCGGAATATGTGATGAATGTTACTTGGATTTGGGATAATCTAAGTGTTCTATCAATGGCATATTGATAGGGGAAGTTTGGTTAAACTCCGGAGAGTTTAAGGTTAACTCTGTTAGTCATCAATTAGTTGTCATCATCAAAAAGGGGGAGATTGTTGAATCTCGAATTTTGATGATGAAACTAATTGATTGTGTTTAGATGTTTAACTGCATTTTGAGTTATGCAGGTCTACTCGATCTGGATTAGATAGTTAACGCAGGAGGAATTGACGTTGCACCGGAGGAGATCACGTTAGGATATTGGATGGCAGAAGGCTTCGGACATCGGGCATCAGGCCAAGAGCGAAATTGCGCCAAGGATATCGGGGTTACGGAGGTCAACCGCCGATTGGGCAACAAGCCGCACGAGAGGACGATGCGCTAAAAAATCGGACGAAGCGCCAACCAATGACGTGCCGGGCAACATAATGTCAATTCGCGTTGTAATAATTGTCTAGATCAGAGTAGAGTTTTGGCTTGTGTGTGCAGGTTTAACTACGATAACGATGAAGACATAAAGCGAAACAAAGTGTCGGAGTCAAGCGCGAAGGATTTATTGCGAGTTCGAGAGTTCGACGGAAGTCCGAATGTTCATCGGGAATGCTGCCGGAACTAGCCGAGAATGAGTAGGGAGCTTGCCGAAGGGCTTTTCGGAAGCTCGTCGGAAGGTTCGTTGGAAGTTCGCGGAGCTCGCCGAGAAAGATCGGAGCTTGCCGAAGAAGCTCATTGGAACTCGCCAAGATCAAATCATGAAGTCTAGGAGCTTGCCGGGAGTCCGCAGAATGGTTTCCGAGAGTTCATCGGAAGACCGTCGGAAGTTCGCCGGAAGCTCGTCGAAAAAAGTCTTGACTTGCGGACTTTGTAATAGCTTAGGAAATGTCTTTAAATTCATAGTTAGCACATTAATTAGGGTTAGGATTAGGTGTTAATCCTATAACCCAAGTAGGGGCCAATTGGGCCCGAGTTCGAACTGGTTTGGGCTAAGTTTGGAGCCTAACCAGTGAGTTGAAATAGTGTAGGCGGTGGCACCACCAGATTAGGCGGTGGCACCGCCTAGAACTCGAGAGCTAAGCGGTGGCACCGCCCAGCACCCGAGAGCCAAGCAGTGGCACCGCCAGTCCACTGTCAGTGTCAGACACTGACAGGCGGTGGCACCGCCGGCATCGGGAACCAAAGAGAATTCAAATTTTGGAGCCCAAATTTGAATCCTCTTTAGGCCTATAAATACCCCTCAAATCTTAGCTGAGATTACAACTTTTGGAGAAGCAATTGATTGAGAGAAAGGTCTTAGAAAAGTCTTAGCAAGTCATGTTTTCAATTTGCTAGAGTATTCACCTCCTTCTTTCTTGTTGAAAATTTGTAAGAGTGTGAACCACTTGTAAAAAGTTGTAAGAGGGGTATTTACCCTTCCCCTTCAAGAGATTTGCTAGTGGAAGGTGGGAGCCTCATCGAAGAGGGCCTCGCAAGTGGATGTAGGTCATTTGACCAAACCGCTTTAAAATCAGCGTGATCTCTGGTTTGCATTTCATTATTGCTATTTACATTACTGCAAACCTTCTTACGTGCTTTATTTCCTCATTACCTTTGCTACACAACTTTACAAATACGCTTTCAAGTTAAGCACTTCCGAGTTCGATTTTTATCGTACGAAAGATTTGTCAAAACTGACATTTTAATCCGCTACACTAATTCAGCCCCCCCTCTTAGTGCCGCTCCGATCCTAACACATTGATCACTGAAATAGAAATCAATTCTAGGTATAAATTATAGATCTACAAGAAGATCGAATCTTGGTGAGTTGGTAGTTCGGGTAAATATCCTTAACAGCAACAGCCTTAACAAATAGACAAATATGTCCTTTTGTTGACATTCTTGATATCGTTTTCTTGCTAACTCGTGAAGGAGGCCCCAGTTTCCTATCTGAGAAGACTAGCATCAATGAATCCTAATCTAACAGCAAGCTATGCCAGGAATTCCTGAAGTCAATATATTTATAGATTATCCTAATTTGTTGGGCTGACAGCCCAATATATTCAACCCAAGGTGGGCTTTATCAGCCCATAGCCCACCTCCTTAATCTAATCCTAATTTATATTATGGGGTGTTAGGTGGCTGTGAAAATAGGTATAAATAGGACAGCAACGAGGATAGTAGAGGAGATCTTTCTAGTAGCAAAAAGGAGGAGAAAAAGATAGAAATCCAAGGAGAAAGAAAGGGAAAAATACAAGGACAACATAGAGAGACTATTCTCAATCATCCAACAGTGTTCTCATCTCAGTTTAGATCAAATCTACAGTAGATTCTTACTGTGACTACTTGGGGAGAATTATGGAGGATTTAGAATTTTATGCATAGTGACGTGATCCTTGTATCCTAGTTATTCTCTTGTGATTATTGCTAGGGTTTTGGGTAAGAGATTGAGATTTGTATATTCATTATTCTTATAGTGGATTATCTCTAGTTTGCCCTATGGTTTTTTATCCTTCACATTAGAGAGGTTTTCCACGTATATCTTGGTGTTCTATTTGATTGTGATTCCATTTAATTCCACTACGTGTTATGGCCTGTTAGTATTTGTTCATATACAAAAATTTATTTCTCTTTATATCCCATCAACTAGTATCAGAGCAGGGTTTTGGTGATTTAATTTTGTATTTGATCATGAAGACCAATAGTGTTTCTTGCATGATTATTTTGAATGGAAACAATAAGATGATATAGAAACCAAGAATGGAAGATATCTTGTATTGTAAAGATTTGTATAGATCTTTGCAGGGGGATAGTGCAAAACCCACAATTATGACAGATAATGAGTGGAAGAAGTTAGATCGAAAAACAGTTGGGTTTATTCGATAATGGCTTGAGGATAGTATCTTTCACTATATTTCTACTGAAATTTCTACATATTCTCTTTGGAAAAAGTTAGAAAATCTCTATGAAAGAAAAATAGCTGGCAACAAAGCTTTTTTTATCAAAAAACCTATGAACCTAAAATATAAAGAGGGTGCTTCTATTGCTGACCATTTGAATAAAATGCAGAGTATCACTAAATAGTTATCCTCTATGAAAATGTCTCTTGATGATGAGTTTCAGGCATTGTTACTCCTAAGTTCATTACTAGAAAGTTAGGAGACACTAGTGGTTTCCCTTAGTAATTTTATGCCAGATGGTGTTGTCATTATGAGTCAAGTAACAAGCAGTTTATTGAATGAGGAGTTGAGAAGAAAAAATTCAGTAACATCTCAGAATGATTCACAAGCACATATCTCATAAAACAGAGGAAGGTCAAAGTCTAGAAACAGTTCACGCATGGGTAGAAGCAATTCAAGATCAAGAAAAGATATTATTTGTTATAACTATAGTGAGAAAGGACATTACAAGAATCAATGCAAGTAACCTAAGAAGAGCAAGAAAAAGAGAAAAGAAGTGGAGTCTATAGAGTTAAAAGATAATATCACAGCTATAGTGCAGGGTGGTGATTATTTGATTTTGTCTCCTTCTGATGATATTTTTTCTTGTGTGTGTCAGGATCTTGAGTGGATGATTGACATAGGTGCTTCTTATCATACTACACCACAAAGGGAGTTTTTTGCTATATACAAGTCTGAAAATTTTGGTATTATCAAGATGGGCAATTATGGCATAGCAGATATCATTGGCATGGGTGATATACATTTAAAGACCAACCTTGGCTGCAAGTTGGTGCTCAAGGATATGAGGCATGTGGTTGACTTGAGGCTGAATTTAATTTCAGTTGGAAAGCTAGATGATGAAGATTATGATAGAAGATTTCACAAAGGGCAATGGAAGCTCGGTAAGGGTTCTCTTGTTATAGCTAGTGGAAAGAAATGTGACACCTTATACAAGTAGTAGGTCAAAGCTTGTGGTGAACAATTAAATATTATGGAGAAAGACTTCAGCATAGAGTTGTGGTATAGGCAACTGGGACACATAAGTGAGAAGGGGCTGCAAGCTCTTTCCAAGAGAGAGGTACTGCCAAACCTCAGAGGTACACATCTGAACCCTTATATTGATTGTTTGGCTAGTAAATAACATAGAGTTTCATTTGTCAGTCCTGCTTTATCTTAAAAAATGCATGTCTTAGACCGTGTTTATATGGATGTATGTGGTCCTTTAAGAACAAAAACTCCTGGTGGATCTATTGATGTTCTTAGTATAAGTGGTGCACTTTGTTTTGTCACTTTTATAGATAATTTTTCTAGGAAAGTTTGAGCCTACACTATGAAGACCAAAGATCAGGTTATTAATGTCTTCAAAGAGTTTTATAACAGGGTTAAAAGGGAGACTGAAAGGCAATTGAAATGCATAAGATCAGATAATGGTGGTGAGTACACAGGATTATTTAATGATTATTACATGTCGTATCCAACATGAGATGACAGTTCCTAGTACACCTCAGCATAATGCTATTGCAGAGAGGATGAACCATGCCATTATGGAAAAGATTAGATGTATGCTTTCATAGGCCAAGCTATCTAAAAGGTTTTGGGATAAGGCTTTGAGGATTGCAGTTGATGTGATCAACTTATCACCATGTATAGCCCTAGATGGTGATGTTGTAGAGCATATGTGTGTTGAATCTCGTATTTTGATGATGAAACCAATTGATAATATTGATGATTTGATCTACGTTTTGAGTGACATAGGATACTTCGATCAGGATGAGATAATTAAAGCAGGAAGAATCATGTTGGGCTAGAGGATAACATGTCAGAAGATTGGACGTCGAGCCGGTAAATCGATTGACGTATCGACAGAAGGCTTCGGGCTATGGATTCGGGCATCGGACCAAGAAGAGCAGATATTACACCAAGGATATCGGAGTTGTGGAGTCAATTGAACGATTGGGCAAATGATGCGCCAAAGAATCGGACGAAGCGTCAAGGGACCAATGACATGCCGGACAACATGATTAATACTTAGTATTAATTGTCTAGATCGAAGTGTGTTTTTACATGTCCAAGATTAACTATGATGGCAAGGCATAAAGCAAAATAAAGTCCCAGAGTCAAGGATGCGATTTCGTTGGGAGTTCGAGAGTTCGTCGAAAGTCTAGACGTTCGTCGGAAGTTTTGCAAGAACTAGCCAAGAAGTCCTGGAGCTTGCCAAAGAAGTTCATCGGAACTCACCAAGAAGATCGTCATGAAATCCAGGAGCTTGTCGGGAGTCTGTTGGAACATTACCGAGAGTTCATTGAAAGTTCGCCGGAAGATCGCCAAAAGCTTATGGACTTGTTTAGCTTAGAATATGTCTTAGGAATTATAGTTAGCACGTAATTGGATTTAGATTTGGGCCAACCTAATTAGGGGCCAGTTGGGCCCATGTAAGGACTGTGTTGGGCCTAATAAAAACCCCAAACAATGACCCAAGAGATGGCACCGTTGTGGCACAGTCTCCGAGACTGTGTCAAGCGGTGGTACCGCCAGTCTGGACGGTGGTACCGCCCAGTGCAGTGTTAGTGTCAGACTGACACTAGCGGTGGTATCGCCCAGCGCAAGCAGTGGTACGACCCAAACCCAAGAAACCCGGGATAGATGTTTTTAGGCTCCAAGTTTGAATCAACTTGAAGCCTATAAATACCCCTC
The DNA here is from genome assembly GCF_036884655.1 of Musa acuminata AAA Group. Taxonomy (NCBI): domain Eukaryota; kingdom Viridiplantae; phylum Streptophyta; class Magnoliopsida; order Zingiberales; family Musaceae; genus Musa; species Musa acuminata. The sequence continues at coordinate 35,641,131 of NC_088346.1, read as the reverse complement.
TCATCCCTGGTTAAGAAAAATAAGCACAGAGAATTTAAAAGTGAAGAAACGTTACCGCAATCTCTTTAGAAATTCCCTCCTCTATTCTAAGTTTAGAATTCTATAAGAGAGGAGTGAGTGCTTGTAAGGGTTATCTCCTAAACCCATGAAAAGGAGAAGAGGGGTGTAAGAAGGAGGTTGATCTTTGCCTATTAAAGGAAGATCGATAGTGGATGCCGGTGGCCTCGACGGAGGAGGAATCGACGGAGTGGATGTAGGTTACGACGACCGAACCACTATAAAATTGGCGTGTTCTCTAGTTTGCATTTAATTCCTGCCATTTACATACTGCAAACTGAATCTTTACTTGCCTACTACATTCACTTCATAAATATACGCTTTCAAATTTAAGTTTCCGAAATCGATTTTCATCGGAATATATTTTATCATACGAAAGTTTTTGAAGATATGATTTTACCGCTGCACTAATTCACCCCCCCTCCCCCCCCCCCCCCCCCCCCTCTTAATACCGCTCTTGATCATAACAATTGGTATCAGAGCCTCATATTTTCTCGTTTAGTATAACATCATAGAAAAATGACTCTTTTCGACTTTCAAGAGGGTCACTCTCTCATTTATCCTCCCTTTTTCAATGAGACGGACTACACTTATTGGAAAACTCGAATGAGAGTTTTCTTGCTTTCATTGAATCTCAATTTATGGCACATAGTCGAATTTGATTTTTAAAGGTCTTCTCTTCCAATGAACCGTTGGAATGATTTGGAGAAAAATGCTTTTTCTCTAAATGCTAGAGCTATGAATGCTCTATTTTGTGCCTTTGATAAAATCAAATTCAATTGGGTTTCTTTGTACGAAACGACTTTCGATATTTGGCACATTCTTGAAACCACACATGAAGGCGCTAGTAGATTAAAAGTTTCGAAGATTAATCTTTTAATGCATGATTTCGAATTGTTTCGTATGAAACCAAGTAGACTATTTGAGACATGTACACCCGTTTTACGGATGTCGTTAATAGTCTAAAAGGACTTAGTAAAAGCTTTTCAAATTTTGAACTCATTAACAAGATTTTAAGATCTCTGTCTAAAAATTGGAATTCAAAAGTAACGGCAATATAAGAATAAAATGATTTGAACTATTTTCTAATTGAAGAACTAATTGGGTCTTTAATGATCTACGAAATAACTAATATGACACTTGACGAATATGAGAATAACCTTCCAAAGAAATGGAAGGATTTTAAACTTAGAACAATTGAAGACCACTCGAGCATAAGCTCAAATGATGGTGAACTTGAACTACTCATGAAATTTAAAAAGTTTATAAAACAAAAATTAAAGAACAAAAAGAACGCAACTACCTGCTATGAATGCAAGAAGAAGAACACAAATTGGGATGAATTAAGCTCATTTGAAGATGAGAAAATCAACAAAGATGAGGTGGCAAACTACACCTTAACGACTTTCGACGATGAGGTAATCAAAATACCTTTAGTTTATTTTGAAATTACATAATGCTTCTTATTGTTGAATCTCGGATTTTGATGATGAAACTAATTGATTGTGTTTAGATGTTTAACTGCATTTTGAGTGATGCAGGTCTACTCGATCAAGATTAGACAGTTAACGCAAGAGGAATTGACATTGCGCCGGAGGAGATCAAGTTAGGATATTGGATGGCAGAAGGCTTCGGACGTCGGGCATCGGGCCAAGAGCGGAATTGCACCAAGGATATCGGGGTTGCGGAGGTCAACCGCCGATTGGGCAACAAGTCGCAAGAGAGGACGATGCGCTGAAGAATCGGACGAAGCGCCAACCAATGACATGCCGGGCAACGTAATGTCGATTCGCGTTGTAATAACTGTCTAGATCGGAGTAGAGTTTTAGCTTGCTGTGCAGGATTAACTACGATAACGATGAAGACAAAGCGAAACAAAGTGCGGAGTCAAGCACGAAGGATTCGTTGGGAGTTCAAGAGTTCGACGGAAGTCCGAAGGTTCGTCGGGAATGCTGCCGGAACTAGCCGAGAATGAGTAGGGAGCTTGCCGAAGGGATTTTCGGAAGCTCGCCGGAAGGTTTGTTGGAAGTTCGCGGAGATCGCCGAGAAAGATCGGAGCTTGCCGAAGAAGCTCGTTGGAACTCGCCAAGATCAAATCGTGAAGTCTAGGAGCTTGCCGGGAGTCCGCAGAATGGTTTCCGAGAGTTTATCGGAAGACCGTCGGAAGTTCGTCGGAAGTTCGTCGGAAGCTCGCCGGAAGAAGTCTTGACTTACGAACTTTGTAATAGCTTAGAAAATGTCTTTAAATTCGTAGTTAGCATGTTAATTAGGGTTAGGATTAGGTATTAATCCTATAACCTAAGTAGGGGCCAATTGGGCCCGAGTTCGGATTAGTTTGGGCCAAGATTGAAGCCAAACTAAGTAGGCTGAAAACACTGTAGACGGGCTGAAAACACTATAGGCGGTGGCACCGCCCAGTGTCCGAGAGCCAGGCGGTGGCACCGCCACTGACAAGCGGTGGCACCGCCACTGACAGGCGGTGGCACCGCCAGCATCGGGAACCCAATGAGAATTCAAATTTTGGAGCCCAAATTTGAATCCTCTTGGGGCCTATAAATACCCCTCTATTCTCAGCTGAGAAAACAACTTTTTGAGCAGCAAGAGTTTGAGAGAAGGGTCTTAGAAAAGTGTTAGCTTGTCTTCTTTTCAATTTGCTAGTGTTCACCTCATCTCTTCTCGAAATTCTGTAGACGGGCTGAAAACACTATAGGCGGTGGCACCGCCTGGGCTGGGCGGTGGCACCGCCCAGTGTCCGAGAGCCAGGCGGTGGCACCGCTTGGCTGGGCGGTGGCACCGCCCAGCACTGTCAGCTTTTGACAAGTGACAAGCGGTGGCACCGCCACTGACAGGCGGTGGCACCGCCAGCATCGGGAACCCAACGAGAATTCAAATTTTGGAGCCCAAATTTGAATCCTCTTGGGGCCTATAAATACCCCTCTATTCTCAGCTGAGAATACAACTTTTTGAGCAGCAAGTGTTTGAGAGAAAGGCCCTAGAAAAGTCTTAGATAGTCTTGTTTTCAATTTGCTAGTGTTCACCTCCTTCTTTCTTGCTGAAAATTTGTAAGAGAGTGAACCGCTTGTAAAGAGTTGTAAGAGGGGTATTTACCCTTCCATTTCAAGAGACTTGCTAGTGGAAGGTGGGAGCCTCATCGAAGAGGGGCCTCGCAAGTGGAGTAGGTCATTTGACCGAACCACTCTAAAATCGGCGTGATCCTTGGTTTGCATTTCATTATTGCTATTTACATTATTGCAAACCTTCTTATATGCTTTAGTTCCTTATTACTTTTGCTGTGCATATTTAAGAATACACTTTCAAGATTAAGCTTTTCAAGTTCCGTTCTTATCGTACGAAAGATTTTCTAAAACCGAAGTTTTAATCCGCTGCACTAATTCACCCCCCCCCCTCTTAGTGCTGCTCCGATCCTAACACTTATGACTTATTTTTAATTTAGTTTTAATTTAGTTTAAGAAAATTAAATATTTTTTTGAATTGCATGTTTCATGAAAATGCAAAAATAAAATTGGATCATGCTTAGCCTTCTAATTATTTTAAAAATAATCATGAAAAATATATATTTTATGATAAACAAACAAAATAATTTTGATTGAAAATATGAAATTATGCTTGATGAAATAATGTAATTTGAGATCATGCTTAATAAATTTATATTTCAAAATTATGCATAATGATTCTTACGATTTATGGATTATCGATTTTTGCCGTAATGAAAGTTGCTTTTTCGGTTTTAAAAATGATGCATGTTTTGATTTGACATAAATGAAAAAGACATGCTTATATGAAATAGTGTAAGTGTTGATGATTGTATATTTAATGATGCATAATGATGTAATAAAAACATTAAATATTTTGATACCATGATTCATGATTTTATGCATGAGATTTTAAAGTTATACATGATGATTTTTATGATTTATGCCTTATTGATCTGTGACGTAATAAATCTGGCACTTTTGATTTTAAATATTGATGCATTTATTTATTTAGCATAAATAAAATAAATCACATGAATTGAAACAACTATAAAGAGGATAAGTTTCTCCTTAAAAGATTTCTTTTTTCTTACTTTATTGAGTTTTCAAAAAAGGAGATTAATGAATCTATTTTTATCACTTTTGTGAATCTCTTAAAAATGATTTTGATTTGATGATTTGATGATTTAAAATTAAATAATTTTTTATCCAAATCATGATCTTGATTCCTTGATACTTATAAATTAAGATTTATTATGAATCAAGATTTTTCATTAATCGATCTCCTAAGATTTTCTTTTTATTATTTAAAAGGAGGTTTTTTTCAAAAGAAATCATGTCTTTTGGTATTCACATGATCTTATCTTTCATCATATGGGTTTGATGCAATTCCTTGTATTCATGAAATGTTTATCTCATCACCCAATTAATTTTTCTTGATATTCTTCATGTGATGATATGAAATTATGCATAAAATATAAATGAGAAATTATGATCATGCATGATACAATGCAATGTAATTTGACAATTAGATACCATCATGATATGAAATATTTATGATTTGGAATGATGCATGCAATACTTATGTTTTTTATGATGTATGTGATGTATTGCATATGATGTGAATCATGATCAAAATTATTTTAATTTGATTTCAATATTTATCTCAATTATGATATTTTGAAATAAGAATGACACTTTATCTTTGTCATAATTTGGAAATTGTTGTAAAAGGAAAGAGAGATACAAAATTGTATTCATCCCTTCTTTTTGACAATAACAAAGGGAGAGATAGCTAGCTTGCACAAGTTAAGAAAATATAAAAACTTGCAACTTGCATATTGCTAAAGGAAGCAAGAATCACTAGCGTGCACACTTTGACAAGAAAGCTATCTTGTATTTGCTTTCGAAATATTGCTAGCTTCCATTTTTTTAAATGATGTAAAAATTTACTAGCTTGATGTAAAACTTGCTATCTTGAACATCATCTAAACTTGCTAGGTTCCAATCTCAAGAGAAGCAACATTGCTATCTTGCTTATCTTAAGAAGCAAAACATATTAAACTTGCACATCTAGCAAATTTACAAACTCGTAAAACTCAAAATTTTTGCTATTTTGCATGATGATAAAACTGAAGATCATGATTATATTGCAATGATTTAAACTTCTATGTCCAAATAGTTCTAACTTTTTCTTTTTGTTCATGACAAAGGGGGAGAAGTATGATCATGTTATGGATGATGACGTGTTGCAAATATTCATGATGAAATTTGTAATAACTTGAATTCAGTTTGAATTCAAGGTTCTATCAATATGACATATTGATAGGGGGAGTTAAGGTTAACTCCGTCATCAATTGGTTGTCATAATCAAAAAGGGGGAGATTGTTGAATATCGTATTTTGATGATGAAACCAATTGATAGTATTTATGATTTGATCTGCGTTTTGAGTGACGTAGGATGCTTCGATCAGGATGAGATACTTAAAGCAGGAAGAATCATGTTAGGTTGGAGGAAAACATGTCAGAAGATTGGACGTCGAGCCGGTGGATCGGTCGACGTATTGATAGAAGGCTTTAGGCCATGGATTCGGGCATTGGGCCAAGAAGAATGGATATTGTGCCAAGGATATCAAAGTTGTGGAGTTAACTGGCCGATTGGGCAATAGGCCGCAAGAGAGGACGATGCGTCGAAGAATCAGACGAAGCATCGAAGGACCAATGACATGCCGGACAACATGATTAATGCTTAGTATTAATTGTCTAGATCGAAGTATATTTTTACATATGCAGGATTAACTATGATAGCAAGGCATAAAGAAAAATGAAGTCCCGAAGTCAAATACACGATTTCGTTGGGAGTTCGAGAGTTCATCGGAAGTCCAGACGTTCGTTGGAAGTTCTATAGGAACCAGTTGAGAAATCTAGGAGCTTGCTAAAGAAGCTCATCGGAACTCGCCAAGAAGATCATCATGAAGTTCAGGAGCTTGCCGGGAGTCCGTTGGAACATTGCCGAGAGTTTGTTAGAAGTTCGTTGGAAGATCGTCGGAAGCTCGCCGAAAGAAGCTAGACCTACGGACTTGTTTAGCTTAGAATATGTCTTAGGAATTGTAGTTAGGACGTAATTGGGTTTGAATTTGGGCCAACCCAATTAGGGATTAGTTAGGCTCATGTAAGGATTATGTTGGGCCCAATAAAAGGCCCAAACAGTGACCTAAGAAATGGCACCGTCGTGGCACAGTCTCCGAGACTATGTCAGGCGGTGGTACCACCAGTCTGGGCGGCGGTATCACCCCTAGTAGGGTGCCAAGCAGTGGTACCGCTAGTTTGGGCAGTGGTACTGCCCAGCGTAGTGTTAGTGTCAGATTGACACTAGCGGTGGTACCGCTCGGACCCAGGAAACCCGGGATGAGATGTTTTTAAGCTCCAAGTTTGATTCAACTTGAAGCCTATAAATACCCCTCTCAACCAAAATACAAAGCTAGATTGGTTGTGAAAGACTTTGGTTAAAAGAAAGGTATTGATTTTGAATAGATTTTTCTCCTGTTGTTAAAATATCTTCTATTTGTGTTGCTCTTGATATTACTGCTAGTCAGGACTTGGAGGTTGAGGAGTTAGATGTGAAGACAACTTTCTTTTATGGTGATTTGGAGGAGGAAATTTATATGGAACAACCAGAAGGCTTTAAAGTCAGAGGTAAAGAGAACTTTATCTGTAAGTTGAAGAAGAGCTTGTATGGGCTAAAGCAAACTCCAAGACAGTGGTATAGAAAGTTTGATTCATTTATGATAGAAAATTGATATAAAAGAACGACTTCAGATCATTATGTGTACATCAAATGATTTAGTGAGAATTTTATTATTCTCTTACTTTATATTGATTACATACTTATTCTTGATAAAGATATGTTGAAGAAGGAACTGAGTGAGTCTTTTGCAATGAAGGACATGGGGCCAGCAAAGTAAATACTAGGTATGCAAATTTCCCGTAACAAGAAAAATAAGAAGATTTGGTTATCACAGGAGAAATACATTGAGAATGTATTGAAAATGTTTAGTGTGAGCAATGCAAAGCCAGTTGGTTCTCCTCTTGCAGGTCACTTCAAGTTATGCTCAGAACAGAGTCCATCAAGTGATGAGGAGAAGGAGAATATGCAAAAGGTTCCTTATACTTTAGTAGTCGGAAGTTTAATATATGCAATGGTATGTACGAGGCCGGACATCGCAGATGTAGTGGGTGTTACCAGCAGATTTCTTACAAATCTAGGCAAAGAGCACTGGGCAGTAGTGAAGTGGATTTTTAGATATCTCAAAGGGAGCTCTAAGGTTTGTTTAAGCTTTGGAGGTGGACCACCTGTGTTGACAGGTTACACAAATGCAGATATGACAAGAGATATAGATACGAGGAAGTTCATTTCAAGTTATGTACTTACTTTTGCAGGGGGAGCTATGTCATGGCAATCCAGATTGCAACGACATATTGCTCTCTCCACTATAGAGGTAGAATATATTGCTGCTACGGAGGTATGCAAAGAAATGTTATGGATCAAAAAATTCGAATTAGGGCTAAAACAGAAAAATTACGTGGTGCATTATGACAACCAGAGTGTCATATATTTGTATAAGAATCCAATATTTCATTCCAAGTCAAAGCATATAAATGTTAGATACTACTGGATTCGAAATGTATTTGAAGAGAAGCAGTTGCAGCTTTAGAAAATTCACACAGATGACAACGGAACAAACATGTTAACAAAGACTTTACCAAAAGAAAGATAGGAGATATGCCGATAGCTGGTCGACATAGCTTCACATTGAGGAGTCATGGGACAACCTCTCTTATGGGCTGAAGGGGGAGGTTGTTAGGCTGACAACCCATATATTCAGCCCACAGCCCACCCCCTTAACCTAACCCTAATTCATATTAGGGGGTGTGAGGTGGCTGCAAAAATAGGCATAAATATGACAGCAACGAGGGCAGTAGGGGAGATCTTTACAACAGCAAAAAGGAGGAGAAAAAGACAGAAATCCAAAGAGAAAAAAAGGAAAGAAAAGAAGGACAACGTAAAGAGACTATTCTCAATCATCCAGAATTTAACTTACTAGTATTTGTTCATATACAAAAATTTATTTTTCTTTATATCTCATCGTTAATATCCTTCCATATGTTAATAATTTGCACTAGGAAATACACCGTTCAATGAGATTGGCCGTAAGGAGTTGAAAGTTGATTTTTGAACAATACATCGGTTCTCTTAATGTGGTTACTGTTGATGGATTTTTCTTGTGGAGCACAACAAATAAAATTTTCCTTTTAGGGCTTTTCTTATAGGTGCCACAACTATTATTTTTCTTGTAAGACAAACACCCTCTCTTTGCTTAGTGGCTATTCCTATTTCTTTTTGGATAATGACTGTCCTAATCTAAGTTTTATAAGAACGAGGCTTGTTGTTTCTTAGGCTTAAGATTTGCTTAATGAGTTGAATAATGTTAAGATCATCTCTGATCAATCACCGACACATATATAACATGTAAATGATAAAATAAAAATAAAAAGTTAAAGTTGAAAAAGGAAGAGAATAGGCACAATAAGTTTTCTTGATACAAAGAAACTCATTCAGCAATTTCAAACTCGTCAAGAATTTCCAGTTTAAGAAAAGATTTATTTTAAATAAATAGGCATGTGAAGGACCTAATATAAAAGGGGGTTTTGGTTCTGCCTAGACTAGAAGACTTTTCAAAATAAGTAGACTATGTGGGATATACTTGAACAATCATGGATGGAGGAATGTTAACCTGTTGATATTAAGGGCTAAAAATTACAAACCAAATATTTTGAAACAATCATATTCACCATCCAACCAAATGTACCACTGACCTAGTAACTTGATGAGCTTGAAAACACATCCCCAATTAAAATCTTGATGTTCTGGTCAAGACTCAAAATCCAATACATAGTTCAGAATTATTCCATGGCAAGCGATATGTGAGATTCAACTTAGCGTCGATTCCATATCGGATGTCTCTTGCACTATTCATGAGTGCAAGAGATGGACTACTATGTTGGCTCCTATACCTTTTATTAGGATCTAACCTGATGGACTAGCAGCATAATAGATCGATGAGCCTGAAACAGAATCATGGCACAATGGAGATCATGAACAGGATATCGTATTAATCGTATGTGTATCTTTGCAAAATTAACAGCAAGAATTGTAACCATTGCTCCAAAGAATATTTGTTAGATTATGTTTTGCTCCAAACCTTTGTTGAAGTTTATATCAACAGAAGGAGCTGTCTAGTACAGACATAAAACACCAGAGAGCTACCCATTTTACTCTTACGACCTCCCACAGAGTTTCACTACCACATAACAATTTAAATTGCTTGACCTAAAATGTTAAACAATCAAACAAGAGGGACTCAAAGCATCAAGAGAATGAATGCTTTTACTAATTGACTACAGACATCTATATTCTTTAGTGCAATTAGATACCTCAGAGAACAACACCTTTTTAAAACTTCAAGAAATAATGTTTAAGAGTATAGAATAAGATCTGTACTGTGAGAATGTCATATGAGACTACCACAGGCGACCGGAAGAGACTAACCACCTAAAGCCACACCTCCATAAGTCTTATCATGACTAGAAATATCGAAATATCAATGTCTCAAATCAATGAAATCTTGCCAAAATCCGCAAATCCCTACCAACACTCTTTCTCAGTCATGCAGAAAAGCAACTACACCTCATTAGGCAAATGCTCCTCCCATTTTTTCTCCTCTACCATGTTGTCCTCTAGATCTATTTATCGACCTCCATAATATTTCTCCATCCTTAAATAACTCAATCTTCAAGAAGGAAGAGAAAATCACTGTAGCTGTGCAGTTTCTACCAAGAAATCCCAAACTACGATATGTTTATGCTCAAAGCCCTACCATTACGTACACCAGTAGATGAATATCGCATCATTCAACTGCAAGCTCTCCATTTCTGGTCGATTGTCTAATGCGCTGTAGAACGCTGATCAATAACTCTAACCCACTCTTGGCTCCATGCATAAACCTCAAACTTGTTTGATTAAACCCTATCATTCTTTATTCGACCGGAACGATTAGAACTCAAAATCAGAACTCTCCAAAATCAAATTTTTAAGGGATTTGAACAAGATAGAGTTAGGATAACTTTAGAGGAACTCGAAAAACCAAGAAGAATATCCTCCAAAAAGAAAAAGTTACTAAAAATCCAACAACGCACAGAAGCCTCGGGAAAAATCCTCTTAACCCAGATGAGAGGAAGGAGAGGCCCGAAGTCAACAAAGTGGTAGGAGACTATTCCCTCGAGAGAAATCCAAAAAAGCGGAAAGAGAGACCCGATGCCAAAAGGTGAACTCTAACAAGGTTGGGCTACCTTGTAGAAGAGGATGAGAAAGAGAACAGACCTTAACCCAATTTCCAGCTATGACCCCCAAGCTTCTTCCTCTGCCTTGCCTGACTCGGGAAACGAAGAAGAATGTCCTCCAGAAAGAAAAGGTTGCTAAAAATCCGACAACGCACAAAAGCCTCGAGAGAGATCCTCTTAACCCAGATGAGAGAAAGGAGAGGACCGAAGCCAACAAAGTGGTAGGAGACTATTCCCTCGGGAGAAATCCAACAAAGCGGAAGGAAAGGCTCGAAGCCAAAAGGTGAACTCTAACAAGGATGGGCTACCTTGTAGAAGAGGATGAGAAAAAAATCAGACCTTAACCCAGTTTCCAGCCATGACCCCCAAGCTTCTTCCCCTGCCTTGCCTGACTTGGAGAACAACATATATAAATCAGAATCAGCTCGCCTGAAATTACAATATTATCCCTCACTTTCGGACGTCGAAGTCGACTTGTTGGATCAGAAACGCGAACAAACAAGTAAATTTGCCATCCGATGTAGAGAAATGATGGGCATCTCACCACTGCAGCTCCAGGCTCCGAAGGTGTTATATCTTGAAGTGATCAACAACCGGGTATCGATTGGATGACAGAATGCAGCATGTTCGTGTTGATGTTGATAGGAAGAGACGATAGAGATATCAAATAGAGGAAGAGTATGATGACAAGCTTTCAATCTTCTATATTTCTCTCAAGAAGAATATTTTTATAATTTCAGAAACTCTTTTACTCTCATGACGTAACATATGAGGTTTATATAGTTCCCAAAGATACATTATATTAATTATATTCAAGATGAATCATTCTCTTTCAAGAAACTCTTTCAAGAACCAATAATCAATTTGACTTATCCTTCTATAGACTTTTAATCCAATTTTTCTTCTTGATGTATTGATTCTCCCACTTGATGCAATGAACATTTTTATGCCTCTTGAACAAGTTTAATTCCAACATTCTCCCCTCTTAAACTTGTTCCATCCAGCATACCAAGTTTTCTTCGAAGTTGTTGAAATATTTCAAATTTAAGAGGTTTTGTGAGTATATCAGCCACTTGTTCACTTGTCTTGACATGATGTATCTCCACTTCTTTATTTTTGATATGATCTCTTATGAAATGAAATCTTATATCGATATGCTTCGATCTTTCATGATAGACTGGATTCTTGGCTAAGGCAATAGCTGATTTGTTATCAACATAAATCTTGGTTGACTTCTCCTGTGGCATATGAAGTTCTTGGAGTAATCTTCTTAGCCATATTACATGACAAACACTAGAAGAAGCTGCTATATATTCTGCTTCACAACTTGATAGAGCAATGATTCGTTGCTTTTTTGAAGACCAAGTGAATGTAGCTTTACCAAAATAAAATACAAATCCAGTTGTACTCTTCCGATCATCATAGCTTCCGACCCAATCACTGTCACTATATCCAATGAGCTCCAACTTTTTAGATGATGAATAGAACATTCCATACTCAATTGTTCCTTTGATATATCGCAAAATTCTTTTAGCGACATTTAAATGAGATGTCTTTGAAACTTCCATAAATCTACTTATTAAACCAACTCCAAATAGTATATCAGGTCGAGTGCATGTCAAATACCTTAAACATCCAACTAGACTTTTATAATAAGTTGGATTAATGTATGTACCTTCACCTTCCTTGGTCAACTTGGTGCCATATTCAACAGGTGTATCTATAGGATGACAATCTTCCATAGAAAACTTTTTTAAAACCTCCTTTGCATAATTTTCTTGTGAGATAAAAATTCCTCCATTATCTTGGATAACTTCGATACCAAGGAAATAAGTTATTAAGCCCAAGTCGGTCATCTTAAACTCCTTTTTCATAGAGTGCTTAAAATCTAAAATCATGGAGCTACTATTGTCTGTAAATATTAAATCATCTACGTACAGGCATACAAACAAGATATCTCCATTAGAGTTAGATTTCGTATAGAGAGCATGTTCATGTGGACATTTAGAAAAATCATTTTGAATAAAATAAGCATATATTCGAGAATTCCATGCTCGTGGGGCTTGTTTAAGCCCATAAAGAGCTCTCTTTAACTTATATACTTTGTCCTCTTGTTCTTGAATAATAAAACCAGGGGGTTGTTGAATATATACCTCTTCTTCAAGAACTCCATTAAGAAATGCTGATTTGACATCCATTTGTAAAATTTTCCATTTCATTTGAGAGATAAGTAATCTTACTGTCTCCAATCGAGCAACTGGCGCAAATACTTCTTCATAATCAATTCCATATTGTTGTTTATATCCCTTTGCAACCAGTCTGGCCTTGTATTTCTCCACCTCTCCTTTTGCATTTCTTTTTGTTTTGAAGATCCACTTAACACCGATAGCTTGGTGGTCTTCTAGAAGTGTAGTAAGCTCCCATGTATTATTTTTGTTAATTGCATGAATCTCTTCATTCATAGCTTATCGCCATTTTTCATCTCTATAAGCTTCTTCGAAGGTTAATGGATCATATCCTGCAAAAAGACAAAATAAAGAAAGTTCATCATTGTTAGTATCAATCCTTCGAGTCACATCATATAGGTCCTGAATAGGTCTTGTCCTTCTTATAATTGGACTTCTTGAATCATGTAACCTAGTTAATCTAGGTGATGATTCCGGCACAGCAACTTCGGTACTTGCTTGTATTATATCATCTTCTTCTGAAACTACAGCTTTCTTATGCTGCTCATCACTTTTCCAGTTCCAAATCTGTTGTTCATCAAACTCAACATCTCTTGACATCACAACTTTATTTGTGATAGGATTGTAGAGTTTGTAACCACTAGAATTTTCTGGATAACCTAGCAAAATGCATTTTTGACTTTTATCCTCCAATTTTGTTCTCTTCTCTTCTGGAATCTTGGCAAATGCAACACTTCCAAAAATCCTCAAATGATCAACTCTTGGCTTTTGTAAGCTTCATGCTTCTTCTGGTGTAACATTACCAATTCGCTTTGTCGGAAACATGTTAAGCAAATAAACTGCACAAGCAACAACATCACCCCAAAATTCTTTCGGAATTTTTCTTTCCTTTAACATGCATCGGACCATATTAAGGATAGTCCTATTTTTTCTTTCCGAGACACCATTTTGTTGAGGTGTGTATGGCATGGAGAATTGATGTATAATTCCATTATTTCTACAAAAACTTTCAAATTCATTTGATATATATTCACCACCTCTATCTGTTCTTAAATATTTAATCTTACAACAACTTTGTCTTTCAATCAAATCCTTAAATTCTTTGAATTTGCTTAAAACTTCTTTCTTTTCTTTTAACATGTAAACCCAAGTTTTGCCACTACGATCATCAGTGAAGGTAAGAAAATACCTGCTTCCTCCAAGTGATATTGGATTAATAGGGCCACAAACATCTGAGTGTACCAGATCAAGTCGATTCCATGCTCTTTTTGTCCTTCTCACTTTGAAAGGCTTTCTTTCTTGCTTACCCATGACACATACTTCACACAATTTTGCTGGGCGATCAATTTTTGGCATTCCTGTCACCATATTATACTTCTTTAGAAGTTTCAAAACCTCAAAATTTAAGTGAGCATATCTAAGATGCCAAAGTGTAGAAATATCCTCAATATCAGCTTTAAAACAATTTGATTGATCAAAAATACTCAAATGTAGAGGAAACATTCTATTCCTTGCCATTTTCACATGTGATATCAATGTTTTATTCTTGTCACGAATTGAGAGAGCCATATCTTTCATCTCAATATCATAACCTTTTTCAAGTAATTGTCCCAAGCTTAGAATATTATTTTTCATATCAGGAACATAATAAACATCTGAAATGCATAATTCCTTGCCATTATTAAGTTCAAGGAGAATTTTACCTTTGCCTCTTACTGGTCTTTGAGACAAATCACCAAATGTAATATTCCCGGAATAACTTGTATCCATTTCTGAAAATAGCTCTTTGATGCCACACATGTGATTTGAGGCTCCTGTATCTAGATACCATGTTATAGACTGATCATTTTTCAAATTTTCATAACTCATTAGCAAAACTTGATTTTCCTTCTTTTCTTCCTCAACAAAATTTGCCTTATCACCTTGATTGTTAGGATTATAATAACATTCATAAGAGTAATCTCCATACCTTTTGCAAACATAGCATTGTATTTCAGACCTTTTAGAGTTTCTGCCACGTCCACAGCCTCGGCCACGTCCTCGACCATAACCTTGGCCTCTTTTGCTATAATTTTCTCCAACATCTTCACTGTTTGGAGATTCTTGATTGGTCTGATTTCTGCCTCCTCTTCCTCTTTGTCCTCGTCCTCTTCCTCTTTGAGAATTTGATTCTCTTTTATTTTCAAGAGCAAACTTAGCTTGTAGTGCTTGCTCCATAGTTTTCTCTTCTCCTCTTTTTGTAATCCTTTGTTCATGAACTTGAAGGGAACCCATAAGTTCTTCTAAAGACATTTTTTCCAAATCTTTAGATTCTTCAATCGCAACAGCAATAAAATCAAATTTCGGATCTAGAGATCTCAATATTTTTTCTATTACTCTCTGATCATTTACTTGTTCACCATTTCGTCTCATTTGATGAACAATAGAAATGATTTTTGAGAAGTAATCAGAAATGGTTTCAGAAGTACCTTGTTGTAATTTCTCAAACTCGGCTCGTAAAACTTGTAGACGAAGTTTCTTTACCTTATTAACACCACCGAATGCTCTTTGAAGCATTTCTCAAGCCTCCTTTGAAGTATTTGCTGGAGCGATGATCTCGAACATTGTATCATCAAGGCCTTGGTAGATTGTGAACAAAGCCTTTTTCTCCTTCTTCCTTCTTTCTTTGAGTTGTTTTCTTCCTTCTGCATTCATTATTCCTTCTTCTGCTGGACTTGGTTCAGCAAATCCATCTTCTACAAACTCCCATACATCTTGGGAGCCTAGAAGAACCTTCATTTGGATGCACCATATGTCATAATTTTTTTTTGTCAATCTAGGGATCTGGAGTTGGATGGCACTTGAGGAAGAAGACATAGCTTAACCTATGCTCTGATACCAAATGTTGATGTTGATAGGAAGAAAGGATAGAGATATCAAATAGAGGAAGAGTATGACAAGCTTTCAATCTTCTATATTTCTCTCAAGAAGAATACTTTTACAATTTCAGAAACTCTCTTACTCTCATGACCCAACATATGGGGTTTATATAGTCCCCAAAGATACATTATATTAATTGTATTCAAGATGAATCATTCTCTTTCAAGAAACCCTTTCAAGAACCAATAACCAATTTGACTTATCCTTCTATAAACTTTTAATCCAATTTTTCTTCTTGATGTATTGATTCTCCCACTTGATGCAATGAACCTTTTTATGCCTCTTGAACTAAGTTTAATTCCAACAGTCCCAAGAGTCCTGGCACTGTGGCTCCATTATATATCAGCCCACATTATATGTCAGCACAACTGAAGAAGAAGATCAAGCTGTTTGCATGCCTTCAAGCCTGTACAACTTCTATAGAGAATAATCTATAGAAGTTCTACATCAACTCATCAAACACCACATGAAACATGTTATATGACTTGAATGTCATTCATATGGTTACAAATAGACCGTTATAACCACAGTTGAAGCAGTATAAATCAAGGCTCCCATGATCGTTGCAGATATGTCTTATATATAAACAAGTCCAACAAAAGTATAAAGCAGGATATCAATTCAGAAGATAGCAGCTCAATTTAGGAAAATAAGCAATATATATAGCGTGACACAAGATAAGAACATCATTTGCTTATTACATAAAGGGGTCATAATATATGCCGCCAACATATCAAAATAAAATTTTCTTGTGCCTAAAAGAAACGAGAAAAATTGGCAATCACATCCAATTTTTGAATAGCCATCCTTACTTTTTAGCTCAGCAATATGCCATCATCACTATGTTGTTATTCCACCAGAGCCTTCTGCGTTTTTTCTGTCTGATGCTATGGAAACATTAATGATGCACTCCCGTTCTGCCGCATTGGAAGTACACAAGCTAAAATGGCTAAAGCAATCGAGGTAAATGTGATAGAGTTTGGCATGCGCCCGCCACCACTGCATAAGAACATGGCTTCATAGACAGGGATGTTGATAAGAACAACTGTGCCACACACAACAAGCTGCACCAACAATGAGTCTGGCGATCCGACTTCTCCCTCCCAGACCATCCGCTTTACTCCACTCATCAGGCAAATGACATTGAGCATCGCTATCGTAGCCAGGATTGTGAACATGAGAGAATGCGAGCCAAACTCCATGATCTCTTGCTCATATCTCTTCGAGACCTCTTTATCAGCCACCTTCGCTGTAACAACGAATGCAGACTTGTTAACGCCTAGTAGTTTGAGGAAGGTGTCGACAACTGCAAAGGGGTAAGAAGCCAATCTTTTGAAAAGCCACATCCTCTGCTCATTCCACCAACCCTTCAGAGTATATCCAGCCCATAATGATTCTGATAGGCTATATAATTTTGTTGCAGCGATCACATACGCAAATGGCATGAACCAGATGCTGTTTATCTGTCAATAGTGAACATGAGAGAATGCGAACATGAGAGAATGCGAGCCAAACTCCATGATCTCTTGCTCATATCTCTTCGAGACCTCTTTATCAGCCACCTTCGCTGTAACAACGAATGCAGACTTGTTAACGCCTAGTAGTTTGAGGAAGGTGTCGACAACTGCAAAGGGGTAAGAAGCCAATCTTTTGAAAAGCCACATCCTCTGCTCATTCCACCAACCCTTCAGAGTATATCCAGCCCATAATGATTCTGATAGGCTATATAATTTTGTTGCAGCGATCACATACGCAAATGGCATGAACCAGATGCTGTTTATCTGTCAATAGTGTGAACAAACATGTGAGCCTATGAAAGATTTAGACCGATGAAATCAGGAAAAGGGGAAGATTCTCACGTTGGGGTACAAGGAAATGTAATGCAGGAGTGCCATAGGTAGGATAACAACATAGTACAGTGTTGGCAAGGAGCAAGGAGACCATAAACAGTACATAGTGTATGCCAATTTCAGGCCTAACGTTATTTTATCATGGCCAAAGATGAACGGGCAGTACTTGGAGAAGAATATTTGGAGATCCCCCTCAGACCATCTCTTGTGCTGCACCAGGGTCTGTGCCAATGTGACAGGGGCAACTCCCAAGAACCCTGTCCTTGAAGGATTGAAGTAGATGGACTTCCAACCCCTGCATTGAATTGACAACCCGGTGATCACATCCTCCACAGGGGATCCATACTTGAGACCCATCTGCAAGTCCATACACATTGAGCTCATTAGAAAAGGATCATGATGAATGATAATTGCGTCCAGCTGCTAGATGTTCACATCACGAAAGTTAAATAACATACAGCAAAATGGGTTACGAAGAACACCTCTTTTCCCCATTCAGTGTTACTCTCATAGGTGCATGTAACAAGATGCTTAGCTTTCTCCTCCAAGATGGATGTGTTTGCTTCTAAGTTCTTCCCGCTCAGTTCTAGTTGTGCCTTGGAATTTGCATCATACTTTTTGCCCATTAGACATTCCCTTCTGTGGAAACAACCGGATCCAGTATACAGAGGCCCTCCAACTCCATCTAAACCATGGAAATCCACCTTCATGACCAAGCAATTTAAAGTGTTCAACAAATTATAGAAGCATTGTGAAATTTCTGGCATATGATTTTGATTTAAATCATACTTTTACTCTTCTAGGTGGAAAATAAACTTCATAAACTATCCAAAGCAACATACATGGATGGAGACTCCCTGAAGCTGAACTAGTCCACTCCTGGTGTTAAGTTTCAAGTAATGTCTAGATATCAGCATGTAGTCAACCTCAATTTTCCCTTATTTAATCTAAATCTCTGTATTTTTTATCTTTAAACCAATGGCCTAAAAGGAATTCAGTAATAACTAATTTCTAAGCACTAAACCAATTAAGAAAAGTTAAGCTTAAACAAATGGGATTTTTTTTTTTGAATCTAAAAGAGAATAACCTTCTTAATTTAGATTACCTCGGTCATTAATCGCAAGGAATTGCCATAGATGTCATTCTTTGTGATGTTTTTGAAGATTTGTGGGAGTTGTACATATGCAAACTCATGACCCTTCTCTTCATCCATAAGAAAACATAGTGCATCTTTCACAATCTCTGAATTGTTCGAGTACATGTCGCAGTCCACATTGAGAATGATTGCACCATTGCTTATCTCTGATGAAACTCTAAGCTGTGTATAACAAAAGATTATTGGAAAACACAAAATATTAATGATGTGAGTCCTTTCAGAAAAAAGAAAAGACAACAGATGCGAAGTCTTTTTTCTGTATGGAAGACCTTTTTTGCTTTCTTATGGAAATGAAAGGAAAAAAATTCTGCAAAATTTAATATATTCCTCTGAGTTGCCTAGAATCTATTTGTTGTCTTTTTTTTCCCAAAAAGGTAAGGAAGCAAACCCACTCCCACAAAATTTCGTTATAAAGGAATGATATCTAGACAGTGGGTAAGAAAACAGCAAAAACTTATAAGGGAGAAGTTTCCTGGTACAGGAAAAAAATCTATCATGAAATCCTGTTGTTTCTACATTTAACTGACGATGTCAACACTTCTGACTTCATGAATAGGTGAAAGGCCTCACTCCAATTCCTTAGGCGTTATCGCAACTCAAATTTCATGCATAAGGATCTAGTTCTTACCAATGAGTTCATAGCTCCAGCTTTAAAGTTATGATGATGAGAGGGTCTCTTTTCACGAGCCATGTACACGAGCGTTGGTAACGCAAACTCTTCATCATCCAGAGATTTTTCATCTCTTCCATCGATTAGAATCTGGACATAACATTGTTGAATGAAAATCAATAAACAATTGCTTTGAATTTAGGATGTATAATATAAAGAAAAGATGATTCAGTACTTCGACGATTGCTTGGTGATCACGACGAGTTATGGCCGAGTTCCATTGGCTGAATCCCTTGTGTTGTTTATGTTGGTCAGCTGGAACTCTCCCTAGCTTAACTGCAACATCAATTCGGTTCTCCATCTCCTTGTATAAGCTCTAAACAGGAGAAAAAAAAAGGGAAAGTGGAAAGGATCACAGATGAGTTTCCAACATCCAATTAATAAATGAACATGACTCGGATGCCATTTTACCTTTGTTGCCAACCAATCAACAGCTTCTGCTCCCTCTCTTGGGCTTACCAATGTTTCCTCAAAATAAGCAGCTGGGGATCTGGGTTCAACTTTGAATTTCTTGCAAAAAGGTAGCCAAGCTTTCGCGAACCGAGATGCCTCCAAGAGGGCATAGAAAGTGAGCTCGGACCCACTGTCATCGGAGAGGTAGACGCTAAGCTTCTCCACTGGATACTGGTATGCCATGACTGATAGTACAGTGTTGATCACCATGATTGGTGGCTCTATAGTAGGATCCGCAGTGCACACAAAGATGTCTACATTGGGCAACTTGTCTTGGTATCTAAAATTCAGGAAATGATGAACAATTTTTTAATCACAAACAATATACCTCTGTGGTTGTGCTTCATAAAAATCCTCACAACTTGAATGAATGAAATTAATTAGTGCATGTGAATCCTATCTCCTCTATGAAATTTCTACTAGTCTTCTGTCCAAGTATGAATTTAATGACCTAGACAGTGAAATTTAGAAACTATACCTCATTCCAAATCACATGCTTCATTGCAGTAAATCCATTATAACCAGCAGCTGTTTCATTCCAATCCTAAGTGCTTGGTCTTTTATAATTTATGTTTTAGCTTGAAACTTATTCCTATCTAATGTCAATAATGATATGTTTGCTCAACAAGAAGAAAAATACCAACCAGTAGCATCCAATCCTTTTCTTCTCTTTGTAGAAGCTCCAAACGACACAAATTCTTTTATCATTAATTACTCTGAATCAAAACTTGTCGAACAACAATTTATCCAAGAAATGAGGAAAAAAAATCTCTTGAACAATAGACAGCCTGATTGTTGGTTGTCATAAATTCTCCTGGTTGACTCTCTAAATCCATATTTATATCATCTGAGTACTAAGTCATTGGCGGTTTTCAAACTTACTAAATGTATCTCAGTGGCAGGACTGATTTACCTAAACTAACTAAAATTGGACACAAGTCTCTTCCTGGGTAAGGTGTCTAGCTAAGTAGGATTCACACACACATACACCCAAATCCAACCACTAAATTTGGAGAAGATGAGTTTCCATTTGGTGGGCACTTTTCCCAGCCCTGCTTATAGGATCTGAGCTGCTCCATGCACTATTATTGTAGCCAATTGCGGGACAAAGAGTAACCACAAAAGATAGATAATTAAAGAAGGTATGCACATCATGGAAATTGCTTTTCTTTATTGCATATTTTGTCTCTATCCCCAACTTTAGAGGATTATCCACATACATGTGGTTGTGAAGTCCTCCAAGATAAAGAACAAACACAAAAGTCAGCATAGAGAAGCTAGAGATGATGGGATGGAATAGCAGACTCATCTCGGCTTACCTCTGAGACAGCCTCTCCTTGAAGGTGTAGCGATAGGTGGGGTTCCAACGCACAGCCTGAGTGAGTATCCAGTTACAAGCTAAACCAAAGCTCAGCTCCAAAGATCCCAATCCATGCCCACCACCTCCCTCCTCCTCCTCCTCCTCCTCCTCCTGGGATCTGTATAGCTCTGGACACCCAGATCATACACAACCCTGCAAGCACAGAGCAAAAATACAACTTGTACCATATCCTGCCTTTCGCTCTCTTGGTCTCAAACAGTACTGCTTCATCCCCTACTCCTCCTCCCATCTCTCTCTCTCTCTCTCTCTCTCTCTCTCTCTCTCGCTCTGATCTCAGCCTTTGTTTATGTACTCTGGAGGTCCTTCTTTTGCTCCCAAGTAAAGAGGCTTACATATTTTCCAAAAGGGAAGCTTATGTAAAGTTCCTTTTTTGGCCGTGATCGTTGAAACTTGAAACATGGCATGGAGTCGTGGATACACGAAGACCATCAGATGCGGATAATCTACCGAAGGATGTCGCAGTGTGTTTAGATAACACGTTATCACTAATGGGCCATTCTTCCATCATGATGTCTAATAATCCCTGCAGATAAGGAGAAGAAAAAGGTGTTACATCTCCTGTCGAGACTGATTAAAATAATTATCATGGTCATTTGAGCAGATAAAAGATAAAAAAAAAGTGTCATTTATTGTGAAACCACCTTGCAATCTATGATAACTTACTTTTGTATTGCTAGTAGGTGATCGGCGGCTAATGATCCTTTTTCTTCCTTTCTATTACGTGGGAAGGAGACTTTATTCCTAAAAGTCAAACTTGGCAAGTCCAATCTACGAGAAAATCTCATCGCTCTGTTGAAAGAGGTCCTTGCTTCTAATGTGTATAAATATAAAGTTTATATCAAGAACATTTTTCATTTTTCTATCTTCTTCATGATTTATTCTCTCATGGTATCAAAGCATTTAAGGCAAACTCTCTTCCCCTCCTTGAGCCGACACCGAGAACCCTCTTTCCTATACTGGCCGCGTCTCCATATGGTTCTCGGTCCCTTAACTCTCTCCTCTTACGGTGACGCTGGTTCGAAGTCCGCCGTCGCTTGCTCATCCACTGTTGAAACTGCTCCTTCTACTTATAAAGGATGTGCTACAAAGATAAGAAGGACGTAACCCTTCAGAAAACTCTGTCCTTGCTGAAGTAAATGAAAGAATCAGTGGATAGAAACCTTTGGCAGGATCAATGCTCATGGCGAATTAAGGAACCTCTCTCCACTCGCTAAAGTCCTGATTTGCCACCCTCCCACCCCGCACCGACCCGGAGCTGTCGAGTTCCCATGCACTCTAGCGCTAGTTCCAACAGCTGTTCCGTCTCCACGACTCCGACGTCGACTAGGCCCTCATTGATGCCCTACCTGTCTTCCTGTACAAAGACGGGCTCCGGTTATCGCCTGTCTGCGGCCAGACCTTCCACCTCAGCATCGTCGGTGAAGCCCGATCTCATAGAAAAGCCTCCGCATGCAATTGGGCGAGCCGAGCGATCCTTTCGGAGTGTGCAAAAAATATTCTCATCTACACCCTTGGCATCCACACGGAGATCAGCAATGCCAAATCTCCCCAATCCGTCGCCCTCCCCCATCTCTCGCCCTCTGGCAACATTGATTTGAAGCAACGAAGGTTGTTCTGCTATAGTCGCTTTCTTCCCTGAGGCTACTAAGGCACTTCCTCGACAAACAGTGGTTGTCTTCTCCCGCTGTCGTTCTGTGCTAGTGTCTCTACGTTGTCCACTCGCTATAGCCCGTCGCAGCACTTTATGTTGTCTACCCGCTCTCTGCCCAAGCGGGATGTCCTCACCACATCTGTGTGGACGTTCTCTTCGACTCCGAAGTCGGCCACCGGACACGCTCTTCTTCCCTACTCGGCGCATCTTCTGCTTCTTCTTCTCTACTTTGGTTCCTGCATATTGTCGACGCGACAACCCCTTCTTCACGGCCATCCTCACTCTCGCGGTCACCTGCCGCCACAAGCCCATCGCGTCTACATCACACTACTCCCCATCGTCCTCGGCATTATCCATCCGAAGCCTTCCACTAGAGGTACCCGCGTACATTGGGCCCAGTCGACACCTTGCACAACACCATTTAGAAGAGCTCGACGCTACAGGGGAGCTCGAGCGGCCCAGCGACGATCTGCGACAAGAACTGCAGAGAGCAGATTGGGAGGAACTACAGAGACTTGCAGATTTCTCATAGATCTGCGACAAAAACTACAGAGAACTGCAGATTTCTCACAGATCTGCGGCAAGAACTTGCAGATCTCTTATAGACTGTAGTGATCACTGTGGCAGACTGCGGCCAAACACTTCCATTGCCGAAGACTCCTCTCCACTTCTCCCTTGGTGCAACGAGAACCAAGGAACAACTACCGTCATTCCTTACGAGAAGAGATATCGTAGCAGCCCAAATATCTTGTGCAAAGAAGGCGAGCTGATCAACCACATCGGAAAAGAAACTCTACACTACTTGGAAGTAACTCATCCCATCCCAATCGACGTACAGCCTCTCGACAGTATTGTTAGGATCAAGAGCGGTACTAAAAGGAGGGGAGGATAAATTAGTGCTGCGAAAAAATTACGTCGGTTTGAAAATCTTTATATGATAAAAATCAATTTCGATGAAAACCATTTGTTTGACTTATATAAGTTTACAAGTGAATAGAGAAGAGGGGATTGGATAGTTTGCAATGAAGTAAAATAGAATGTAGTAAAGAGAATAAGTAGTAAGGAAAGAACACATCAGAATTTATAGTGGTTCGGTCGTAGTGACCTACATCCACTTCCGATTCCTCCTCCGTTGAGATTACCGATGTCCACTAAAGGTCTTCCTTCAATAGGAGAAGACCAATCACCTCTTTATAGCACTTTTTTATTTTCAATAGGAGAGACTAACTCTAAGCACTAGGAGGAGGGTGTTAGGATCCTTTTTCTAAGCTTTTGAATAATATTTATTGAGTCTGTTTAGTCCAATTATTTATTGAGTCTGTTTAGTTCAATTAGAATCAGGTAGAGATTTATTTAATATTTATTTATTATTAAGAGTCCAAGTTCTAGTGGACCCTAGGTGGAACTCTATAAATAATAATACAATACTTTCTTTTAATCAATCAAGCAATCAATAAAATATTATTATGAAGTCTTATGGCAAACCCTAGGAGGTCGATCCCCTCAAAGCGATCAAGGAGTCCGATCTCCTCGAAGTGATCAAGGGGGTCGATCCCCTCAAAACAATCATTCTCATTTCATTTTCTCCGATTTCTTCAATGATAAGACTTTAGGGTCTTATTATTTAGCATCAAAGCCTTATCATTTGATATTGTTAGTTTGGCAGGTCCCACATAGTCCCACATCGGAAAAATCAAGTTTGTTATCTCCTATTACAACTATAAATAAGGGCCTGGGGTTTGAAGTCAAATGTACCACAAGAAAACCTAATTGTTTATTTTAGGTTTTTTTTGTTTAGTAGTTTCAAGTGTTTTATGGCCTAGGAACATCTTCCTAAGGTATTTGTAATTGTCTTTTTTATAGTAGTGATTTGTTCCTCCTTCCTTCGTGGATGTAGGTCAATTGACCGAACCACGTAAATATGGTGTTCTTATCTCTTTTATTTTTTTTGCTTTATTATCTTTATTGGGTTGCCAAATTATCATTTGGTAAATTTCTTGGGGCCAGCTCTAACAAATTGGTATCAAAGCTTGGTTTTGAGATCTTTTGGTAATGATGACAATAACAAAGATCGTTATCGAGAAATTCGACAGAAATATCCACTTCGGCATGTGGCAGCTTAAGATGGAAGCCATTCTGATTCAAGGCGAAGTTGATTTGGCATTATAAGAAACTGAGAACATTCCAAATAATATGTCAAAGGAAGATCTTGTAAGTATGGATAAGAAGGCTTGATCAAGTATTATTCTAAATCTCTCTAACGAGGTTTTATGGGAAGTAGCTACGAAGACTATGGCTAAGAGCATGTGGGACAAGCATAAAGCCTTATATATGAAGAGGACAGTGGAGAATCATCTCTACTTGAAACAGAGTTTTTATATACTTCGGATGACTAAAGGTATATCTATACTCTCACATCTTAATAAATTTGATTCCTTAGTTATCGATTTAGAGAATATAGATGCAAAAATTAATGACGAGGATAAGGTCCTATTACTTTTGAAAATATTTTCTTTGCCACTGATGACAGGACGAGGTCTAAAAATGAATGGATTTTAGATTCGGTTATTCTTATCACATGTGTCCCAATAAAGATTTGTTTTTCACATATGAATCTCGTAATGGTTGAATTATTTTGATGGGCAATAATGCCGCATATGATATTGTTGGTAGATACACAATCCGAATTAAAATGCATGATGGTATTGTGAGGAGGCTCACTAATGTTAGATATGTTCCTAATTTAAAAAAGAATCTCATCTCTTTAGGCATCCTAGAGGCTCTTGGGTGTAAATACATAACTGAATGTGGAGTTATGAAAGTTTCTAGAAGTGTCGTTATTGTTATGAAAGCTTGTAGGTCTGGTAGTTTGCATATTTTGTAAGAAACTACTATCATAGACTCGGTTGTAGTCTCATCATCAACATTGTCTGATTCTGACATCACCAAATTATTGCTAGTCATAGGTGCCCAGCAAGCCAATCACATGAGTGATGGCACGTGTGACTTGATACAAAATCTTTTTGCTTATTATATTTTGGCGTATATCACTTTATAACTATTACATATGTGCATATATATATATATATTGTGATGTCCTTGAATTTGTGCAATAGAAATCGGATCGTGATGAGATCACGATAATGAGACCGATTCACCTTTAAACACATATCCTAAATAATCCCGGTCATAGGTTACTCGAGAGGGACATCGTGATAACCGGATAGACTGGTGTGCTATATACCCGTCCATATGATGGATGCAGCTGGTCTCATAGCTGCTCGTGTAGGGACACTAGGGATACATGTGTCCCTAAAATCGTGGAGGGTTCACAATTAGGTGCTCATTGGAGAATGAGTTCACTGATTGATCCGCTTACGGAATGCTGGATGGTTGATGATGCCTTATTGTCAGACAGCAATTCCGCAGTCCTAGTGGTATATCTGGTCCTTAGACTTGAGACACCAAGGATGTCCTGTATGAGTGATCCACTCTTTGATACCATACTTATAGGTTTGGCTGTCCTAGATCTAGTACAGTTGGTCATTGGGAGTGGTAGTCGACCTTACGAGGGCTATTGAGTGTCGATAGAGGATTATCCACTCTCAGCGTCATGAGAGGAATATCACATATATTCTTGCTCAGACAAATCCCTGGCCAGGGTCATTCGGGTTGAGAGAGAAAGAGTTCTCCGGGAGAATCGCTATTAGAGCAAGACTCGAGTAGAAACCGTATGGGTCTGATAGCACCATGCTCGATATACGGTCTTTGGGATATTAGATGGATGAGGGACTATAGGTACACGGTAACTAAGGATAGATAGGTCCAATGAATTAGATTCCCCTATATCATCTAGGGACTACGACGTAGTGGCCTAGTACGTCCGTAGTCGATGAGTCAAGTGAATTATTACAGAGATAATAATTCACTGAGTTAGAAGGAGTTCTGATAGGTATGACTCATGGCTAGCTCGATATTGGGCCTAGAGGGTCACACACATATGGTAGGCATTACGATGAGTAGTGGTTCGGATATGAGATATCCGACGGAGCCCTTGTCTTATTGGATGCAGATCCAATACCCACTATGGGAGGACCCATTAGGGTTTGACAGGGTACCTCTATAAATAGGAGGGATTCAGAGCCTCATAGGCTAGAGCCTTTGCTTGCCTCTCCTATTCTCCTCCCCCTCTCCACCTCAAAGCAAGCCTGGAGTTTTGAGGAACGTCGTCGTAGCCGTACTATGTGGATCACCGCTAGAGAGGAGGACGCTTGACCTCCTTCACCCTCTCCTAAGGATCTGCAAGGAAATAGTGATATACGATCTCCCTAGGTAACATAATCTATTATATACGCAGTTTTTAGTTTCGCGGATTTTGCGCACCAATCTTCGCATGACGAACATCTCTTTGGGAATCGGAGATTTTGTTTTCTTGTTCTTCCGTTGCGCATGTGATGTCGCCCCCAAGATTTCCTAACAGTGGTATCAAAGCCAGGTTGTTCGTGCGAATGATTGGTTTTGAACTATGTGTGTTGTGTTTAGGAAAAACTTTTGACGTCAAAATCATTGACGCAAAAACAAGGAAGGGCAGCAACAGTTGCTGCCCTCGATCTACGTGCGTGTAGCGTAGCCGCAGGTAGGCAGCATAAGGGCTGCGTCTGCAGCAACTGGTCGGCGGCCTGCTTGCAGCGGGCTTACGTCCGGCGGGGCTGGCATCTCGCAGGCAGAGGCACATGCAGCCGCTTCTCCCGCGGGGTGAGGCGCCGCCCACAGCGGCGGCCGCACGGCGAGGCAACACAGCCTGCGGGCGTTGCCTCGTCGGCAGAACCGCCCGCGGAGGCGCCGGCGCTCACCGGGGCCCCCACCTACAGCGGCAGCGCCGCCTACAAGCGAGGGCAGCGCCCTCGCCCCGCCGCATAGGCCGCCGCCGGTAGGGTGGCGGCGGCGACAACAACAAAGGGGAGTAGGGCATTAGGGTTTCTGGGTAAAAGACAATTTTGCCCCTCGGAATTTGAGAAATTTTAGTTTTTGTCTTTTGTCCAAATTATAAAAATACCCCTATGAATTTAGAAATTCCTTGTATGTCCCTGATTTCATAAAATACTAATTAATTAAAAGGTTTAGTTAATTATTATTCTTTTATTATTATCTAGTAGTCCTACATGATGTTGAGGGAGGCAGAGAGTACTATTAAGAAAGAGAAGCCAGTTCTCTATACTGGTGAGACCAGAAAGAAAAGGAAAGCAGAAAGGTCCCTTAAGAAGGGAAAGGGCAAGGGCAAACCAGGTATTTCAAAGGTTGCTAAGAAAGACCCAGCAAAGGACAAAGGCCAATGCTTCCACTGTGGTAAAGATGGGCACTAGAAGAGGAACTGCAAAGAGTACCTTGCAGAATGGGCGAAATAGAAGCTTGGAGAAGATTCAGGTACATTCATGATCAATCTCCAATTGTCAGATTTTTGTGATAGTGCATTGATATTGGATACCAGTATTGCTTATCACATCTTCAATTTATTGTAAATTCTAGCAAAGCCGAGGGGAGATTGACGAGAGGAATATTGTATAAAGGTTTGTTTATGCAAGACACTACTCCACATATCATGAATGTAAGTGTCTAAGAGGAAACGAGATGAGGTGAATAGTGAATACCTATGGCATTGTAGGCTAGGTCATATCCATGAGGAAATGATTCAAAAGTTTCTAAATGATGGATATCTAGATCCATTTGACTATGTGTCATATGCAACTTGCAAGCCTTGCCTTCGTGGAAAACTGACCAACTCTCCATTTAGTAGAACTGGAGAGAGAGCCACTAAGCTGTTGGAACTCATACATAATGATGTATGTGGACCCGTGTCAACTTATGACATTGGTGGTTACTCCTACTTCATTACCTTTACTGATGATTTCTCATGAATATGTGTACTTAATGAAGTACAAGTCTGAGGCCTTTGAGAAATTCAGAGAGTATAAGAATGAGGTGGAGAACCAGACTAGAAAGAGTATCAAAACTCTTCGATCAGATCGAGGAGGCGAGTACTTAAGTACATAGTTTACTCAGTTCCTCAAGGACCATGGGATATTATCCCAATGGACACCTCCTTATACACCTCAGCTCAATGGTGTTTCTGAAAGGAGAAATAGTACGCTTTTAGACATGGTACGGTCCATGATGAGTTTCGCTGACCGACCCATCTTATTCTAGGGATATGCCCTAGAGACCACAGCTTACCTTCTGAACAGAGTTCCAACTAAGTCGGTAGTGTCTACACCATATGAGATATGGAAAGGGAAGAAGCCTGATCTTAAGGTTGTTAAGATTTGGGGCTGTCCTGCCCACGTTAAAAGACACAACCCCGATAAGTTAGAATCAAGGACAGAGCGATGCAAATTTGTGGGATACCCCAAGGAAACTTGTGGGTATTATTTCTATCATCTCGATGACCAAAAGGTCTTTGCTGTTAAGAGAGCAATATTCCTTGAGAAGGAACACATTCTTGGCGGAGATAGTAGGAGCATGATAGAGTTGAGAGAGGTTAGAGAACCAAAGCTCAAGCACCACTCTACAGTCCGAGTCTGTTCAGGTACCTAATACACAAGTTTCAACTTTATGTAGGTCTGATAAAGTATCCTATCCTCCTGAGAGATATGTGGCACATATTAGAGGAGAGGATGTTGAGGATATTGATCCTCAGACTTACGAGGAGGCTATTATGAGTATAGACTCCGGGAAGTGGCAAGAAGCCATGAATTCTGAGATGGATTCTATGTACTCCAACTAGGTTTGGAACCTAGTTGATGCGCCCGAAGGTATTGTACCCATCGGTTGCAAGTGGATCTTTAAGAAAAAGATCGGAGTAGATGGAAAGGTAGAGACCTATAAAGCAAGGTTAGTGGCTAAGGGGTATCGTCAAAGGCAAGGTGTTGACTACGACGAAACCTTCTCACCCATAGCAATGCTAAAATCCATCAGAATTCTATTGGTTATTGCAGCACATTATGATTATGAGATCTGATAGATGGATGTGAAAATCGCATTCCTCAATGGAAACCTCAAGGAGGAGGTGTATATGATGCAACATGAGGGATTCGTGTTCAAGAACTGCCCAGATAAGGTGTGTAGGTTGCTTAGATCCATTTATGGACTAAAGCAAGCTTCCCGAAGTTGGAACATAAGATTTGATGAGGCAATCAGATCTTATGACTTTGTTAAGAACGAAGATGAGCCTTGTGTGTACAGGAAGGTAAGTGGGAGCGTTATGACCTTTTTGGTGTTATATGTGGATGACATCCTGATCATTGGGAATGACGTAGGAATTCTATCCACAGTAAAGGCTTGGTTATCTTGACATTTCTCCATGAAGGACTTAGGGGAAGCATCCTATACCTTGGGGATTAGAATCTATAGAGATAAATCCAAGAGGATGCTTGGCTTGTCCCAATCCAAGTACATAGAAACTATTATCAAATGGTTTGGCATGAAAAATTCCAAGAGAGGTCTCATACCGATGAGACATGGGATATCGCTTTCTATGAGTATGTCCCCAAAGACTCCAAAAGAAAGGGCGAACATGAATATGATACCTTATGCCTCAACAATATAGTCTATCATGTATGTCATGCTATGTACTAGGCCTGATATAGCGCATGCTCTGAGAGTCACGAGTAGGTATTAGGCGGATCCAAGCTTGGAGTACTAGAAAGCAGTAAAGTGTATCCTTAAGTACTTCAGAAGGACTAAGGATCTTTTACTAGTATATGGAGGTAGTAGCCTTAAGGTTGAAGGCTACACAGACTCAAGTTTTCAGTCTGATGTCGATGATAGCAAGTCGAATTCAGGGTATGTGTACACCTTGAATGGAGGAGCAGTGTGCTAGAAGAGTTCCAAGCAAGATACTACTGCTGACTCGACCATAGAGGCGGAGTATATTGCTGCATCAGATGCAACAAAGGAGGGAGTCTGGGTGAAGAAGTTCATCACAGATTTGGGAGTCGTGCCGAGTAACGAGGAGCCGACTTCCTTATATTGCGACAACTATGGGGTGATTACTCAAATAAGGGAACCCGGGTCTCATCAAAAGTGTTCTGAGGAGGTTCCAACTTACAAGAGAGATCGTAACCCGAGGAGATGTAGCAGTGGAAAGAGTTCCATCCGAAGGTAACATTGTAGATCCACTGACAAAGTCGTTGTCTCAGATTGTCTTTAAGCGTCACAGGGGTCTGATGAGGATCAAACACATAGGTGATTTGCTTTAGGTCATGTGGGAGATTGCTAGTCATAGGTGCCCAGCAAGCAAATCACGTGAGTGATGGCACGTGTGACTTGATACAGAATCTTTTTGCTTATTATATTTTGGCGTATATCACTTTATAACTATTGCATATGTGCATATATATATATTGTGATGTCCTTGGATTTGTGCAATGGAAATCGAATTGTGATGAGATCACGATAATGAGATCGATTCACCTTTAAACACATATCCTAAATAATCCCGGTCATTGGTTACTCGAGAGGGACATCGTGATAACCGGACAGACTGGTGTGCTGTATACCCATCCATATGATAGATGCGGCTGGTCTCATAGCTGCTCGTGTAGGGACACTAGGGATACAGTACAGGTGCTCATTGGAGAATGAGTTCACTGATTGATCCGCTTACAGAATGCTGGATGGTTGATGATGCCTTATTGTTAGACAACGATTCCGTAGTCTTAGTGGTATATCTGGTCCTTAGACTTGAGACACCAAGGATGTCCTGTATGAGTGCTCCACTCTTTGATACCAGACTTATAGGTTTGGCTGTCCCAGATCTAGTACAGTTGGTCATTGGGAGTGGTAGTCGACCTTACGAGGGCTATTGAGTGTCGATAGAGGATCATCCACTCTCGGCGTCATAAGAGGAATATCCCATGTGTTCTTGCTCAGACAAATCCCTAGATAGGGTCATTCGGGTTGAGAGAGAAAGAGTTCTCCGGGAGAATCCGATTAGAGCAAGACTCGAGTAGAAACCGTATGGGTTTGACAGCACCATGTTCGATATACGATCTCTGGGATATTAGATGAATGAGGGACTATAGGTACACGGTAACTGAGGATAGACAGGTCCAATGGATTGGATTCCCCTGTATCGTTTGGGGACTACGGCGTAGTGGCCTAGTACGTCCGTAGTCGATGAGTCAAGTGAATTATTACAGAGATAATAATTCACTAAGTTAGAAGGAGTTCTGACAGGTATGACTCATGGCTAGCTTTATATTGGGCCTAGAGGGTCACACACATATGGTAGGCATTGCGATGAGTAGAGGTTCGGATATGAGATATCCGACGGAGCCCTTGTCTTATTAGATGCAGATCTAATACCCACTAGGGGAGGACCCATTAGGGTTTGACAGGGGACCTCTATAAATAGGAGGGATTCAGAGCCTCATAGGCTAGAGCCTTTGCTTGCCTCTCCTATTCTCCTCCCCCTCTCCACCTCAGAGCAAGCCTGGAGTTTTGAGGAGTGTCGTGGCAGCCCTGCTGTATGGATCACCGCTAGAGAGGAGGACTTTTGACCTCCTTCACCCTCTCCTAAGGATCTGCAAGGAAATAGAGATATACGATCTCCCTAGGTAACATAATCTATTCTATACGTAGTTTTCAGTTTCACGGATTTTGCGCACCAATCTTCGCACGACGACAAACATCTCTTTGGGAATCGGGGATTTTGTTTTTCTTGTTCTTCCGCTACGCATGTGATGTTGCCCCCAAGATTTCCCAATAATTATGGCCTATGCGTTTGGGTCATATGAGAAAAAATTGTTTGAGCATATTGAGCAAAATGGGTCTTTTTTGTGGATAGAGTACAAGGCCATTGGATTTCTGTAAACACTACATTTTTGGAAAGCAGAAAAGAGTCAGCTTCAATTCTTCGGTAGTTCACAAAACGAAAGGTACTCTTGATTATATTCATTCAGACCTTTGGGGTCTAGCTCGTGTTCAGTCTAAGGGTGGTGCTAGGTATATGTTGATTTTCATTGACGATTATTCCACGAAAGTTTGGGTTTATTTTCTGAAGCATAAAAATAATGTTTTTCTAACCTTTAAACAATGGAAGGCTTTGATTGAGAAGCAAATATGTAAACAGATTAAGCGGCTTCGAACAGATAATGACATGAAATTTTATGAAGGTAACTTTGATGAATTCTACAAAAATGAAAGAATTATTTGGCATCGTACTATTAGGATGACGCCTCAGTAAAATGGTGTGGCTGAACGTATAAACAGAACACTCTTGGAGAGAACAAGGTGTATGATCTCAAATGTAGGGTTGACAAAGG
Source organism: Musa acuminata AAA Group (assembly GCF_036884655.1). Taxonomy (NCBI): domain Eukaryota; kingdom Viridiplantae; phylum Streptophyta; class Magnoliopsida; order Zingiberales; family Musaceae; genus Musa; species Musa acuminata. Next base: position 35,608,092 of record NC_088346.1, on the reverse strand, counting down.
ACTTTTGGGCAGAGGCGATTAATATGGCCTGTTACGTTGTCAACCGTGCTCCTTCCGTAGCACATAATTTTAAAACTCCGGAGGAAGTTTGGTCAGGTACTCTTGCTAATTACTCTTATTTAAAATTATTTAGGTATCCAACATACATGCATGTAAATGAAGGAAAATTAGAGCCTTGAGCTAAAAGGTGCATTTTCCTTAGGTATGCTTCTGGGGTGAAAGGATACAAATTATAGTATTCTGATCCCAAATCCCCAAAATTTATAATCAGTAGAGATGTTACTTTAGATGAATTTTCTATGTTATCTTCCATAGAGGAATCCACTAGTTGTATAAATGATAGTGCGCAGAAGCAGGTGGAGCTTAAGATTGGTAGTTCTGATTCTTTTCAGTCGAACTCTTCTACTCAAAGAATGCCAATAGATGGTCCCGAGTCTATTGAGGAAGATGATATAGAGGAAGAGTAATATTCCATAGCCAAGGATAGACCACGGAGAGATATTCGACCACCATATAGATATGCAAATTTGGTTGCATGTGCTTTGTTTGTTGCAGAAGAAACAAGTGAAGTTGGTGAGCCTACTATCTACTCAGATACAGTTTCTTGTGATAATTCTGCTAAGTGGTTGATTACGTTGAATGAAAAAATTGAATCTCTCCATCATAATAGAACTTGGGATCTTGCGAAGCCTCTTCCAGTTTACAAGTTCAAGTAGTGCTTGGACTTGGTTGGTGTTCATTATTAGTGATTGCCCATTGGGGATTTTGTGAAGAAGATGGAACAAGTTTTATTAATTGTCAATGTTGGGATATACCAAGGTGGAGATTTTTTGGCAAGTCCCACATAGTCCCACATCGGGAAAATCAAGCTTGTTATCTCCTATTACAACTATAAATAAGGGCTTGGGCTTTAAAATCAGATGCGCCATAAGAAAACCTAATTGTTTGCTTTAGGCTTTTCTTGTTTAGTAGTTTCAGGTGTTTTATGGCCTAGGAATATCTTCCTAAGGCATTTGTAATTATCCCTTTTATAGTAGTGATTTGCTCCTCCTTCGTCCGTGGATGTATTTTCTGCTTTATTGTCTTTATTGGGTTACCAAATTACCCTTTGGTAAATTTCTTGGGACCAGCTTTGATAGATATTAGAGTCTTAACATTGGTATCAAAGTAGCGATATTGGCGTTCTTGTTGTAGTATTGTCGTAGTTATAAAAAAAAAAGAAAAAAGGAAAGGGATCGTGTGAGAAAGGGTGAAGCCTATTGAATCTCGTATTTTGATGATGAAACCATTTGATATGTGTTTATGTTTTAATCTGTGTTTTGAGTGACGCGGGATGCTTCGATTAGGATGAGACAATTAAAGTAGGAAAAATCATGTTGTGCCGGAGGAACATGTTAGAAGATTGGACGTCGGGCCGGTGGATCGGTCAACATATCGACAGAAGGCTTCAGGTCGTGGACTCAGGCATTGGGCCAAGAAGAGCGGGTATTGTGCCAAGGATATCAGAGTTGCGGAGTCAATTAGCCGATTGGGCAATAGGCCATAGGAGAGGATGATGTGCCGAATAATCGGACGAAGCGTCGAGGGACCAATGATATGCCGGACAACTTGTTTAATTGCTTAGGATTAATTGTCTTGATCGAAGTTTTGTTTTACATGTGTAGGATTAACTACGATGGAAGTAAGACATGGAGCAAAAGTTACGTCGGAGTCAAGACCATGATCACGTTGGGGGTTCGAGAGTTCGACGGAAGTCCGGACGGTCATCGGAGGTTCTGCGGGAACAAATCCGAGAAGTCCAGGAGCTTGCCAATGAAGCTCATCGAAACTCGCTAAGTGAATCCTCGCAAGTCCAGGAGTTTGCCGGAAGTCCATCGGAGCATCGCCGAAGGTTCGTCGGATGTTCGTCGGAAATTTGCCGGAAGCTCGCCGGAAGAAGCGATTGACGCACCGGAGCAAGTTATAGTAAATGCCTTAAGAAATATTGTAGTTAGCATGTAGATTAAGTTAGAAATGGGAGGTGATCCCATTAACTTAATCTGGGGGCAATTGGGCCCTTGATTGACCCAAATTGGGCCGAATGGATCAACCCATTTGGACCAGAATTCCTACCAAGCGGTGGCACCGCCCAGGAGATGGTCTCCTAGGAAAGCTGGGCAGTGCAACTGTTGAATCTCGAATTTTGATGATAAAACTAATTGATTGTGTTTATATGTTTAACTACATTTTGAGTGATGCAGGTCTACTCGATCAGGATTAGACAGTTAACGTAGGAGGAATTGACGTTGCGCCGGAGGAGATCATGTTAGGATATTGGATGGTAGAAGGCTTCGGACGTCGGGCATCGGGCCAAGAGTGGAATTGCAGCAAGGATATCGGGGTTGCGGAGGCCAACCGCCGATTGGGCAATAAGCCGCAAGAGAGGACGATGCGCTGAAGAATCGGACGAAGCGCCAACCAATGATGTGCTGGGCAACAGAATGTCAATTCGCATTGTAATAATTGTCTAGATCGAAGTAGAGTTTTGGCTTGTGTGTGCAGGATTAACTACAATAACGACGAAGACATAAAGCGAAACAAAGTGTCGGAGTTAAGCGCGAAGGATCTGTTGTGAGTTCGAGAGTTCGACGAAAGTCCGAAGGTTCGTCGGGAATGCTGCCGGAACTAGCTGAGAATGAGTAGGGAGCTTGCCGAAGGGTTTTTCGGAAGCTCGCCGGAAGGTTCGTTGGAAGTTCGCGGAGCTGGCCGAGAAAGAAATGAGCTTGCTGAAGAAGCTCATTGGAACTCTCCAAGATCAAATCGTGAAGTCTCGGAGCTTGCCGGGAGTCCGCAGAATGGTTTCCGAGAGTTTATCGGAAGACCGCCGGAATTTCGTCGGAAGCTCGCCGGAAGAAGTCTTGACTTGTGGACTTTGTAATAGCTTAGGAAATGTCTTTAAATTCATATTTAGCACATTAATTAGGGTTAGGATTAGGTGTTAATCCTATAACCCAAGTAGGGGCCAATTGGGCCCGAGTTCGGACTGGTTTGGGTCAAGTTTGGAGCCCAACCAGTGAGCTGAAATAGTATAGGCGGTGGCACCGCCCAGAACCTGAGAGGTCGGGCGGTGGCACTGCCAGCCTCGGGAACCCAAGAGAATTCAAAATTTGGAGCCCAAATTTGAATCCTCTTGGGGCCTATAAATACCCCTCAATTCTCAGCTGAGATCACAACCTTTGAGAAGCAAGAGATTAAGATAAAAGTCTTAGAAAAGCCTTTAGCAAGTTTTTGTTTTCAATAGCTTGAGTGTTCACCTCCCTCTTTCTCTTTGAAAATTTGTAAGAGTGTGAACCACTTGTAAAAGGTTGTAAGAGTGGTATTTATCCTTCCCCTTCAAAGTGATTTGCTAGTGGAAGTTGGGAGCCTCTTCGAAGAAGGCTTTGCAAGTGGATGTAGGTCATTTTGACCGAACCACTTTAAATTGGGGTATTCTCTGGTTTGCATTTACTTATTGTCATTTATATTACTGCAAACCATCTTCACTTTGATGCTCTACTTCTTTCTCTCCTTCTTACGTGTCCCTTCAAGTTAAAACGCAATCGAAACGGTTTTAAACGAAATGTTGCTTTTATCGTACGAAGTTTCCGAAAGTGTTTAAATCGTCAAAAGTTTATCGTACTTTAACGCTGCACTAATTCACCCCCCCCTCTTAGTGCCGCTTCGATCCTAACAATTGGTATCAGAGCCCGGTATTTCTCATTTTGGATTTACACCCGAGAGAAATGGCTCTTCATGGCTTTCAAGAGGGTTTATCGGTTTTTCGTCCACCGTTGTTTAACGGATTGGACTACACTTATTGAAAAACTCGAATGAGAGTTTTCTTGATTTCTATGAATTTAGATTTATGGAATATCGTTGAAAACAGTTTTCAACTTCCCTCTAAACCGATGAACGAATGGTCGGATTTGGAGAAGTATTTTTCTTTAAACGCAAAGGCTATGAATGCCTTATTTTGTACTTTGGACAAAAATGAGTTCAATCGGATTTCTAAGTGCAAAACGGCTTTTGATATTTGGCGAACACTTGAAATCACGCACGAGGGAACTAGTAGAGTCAAAGACTCGAAAGTTAACATTTTATTGCATGATTTTGAGCTTTTTCGAATGCAACCAAATGAGACTATAGGCGACATATACACCCGTTTCACGGATGTCGTCAATAATCTAAGAGTTCTTGGTAAATCTTTCTCAAATTTTGATCTCGTAAGCAAGATCTTAAGATCCCTTCCAAAAAGGTGGGACCCTAAAATAACTGCAATACAAGAAACAAAAGATTTAAATATTTTTCCACTTGAAGAACTAATTGGTTCATTGATTACATATGAAATGGTGCATAATGCATATGATGAACATGATGAACGAAATCACCTTCCAAAGAATAGGAAGGATTTGGAACTCCGGACAAATGAATACCACTTGAGCAATAACTCAAGTGATGAGGACAATGATGAACTTGAACTTCGAACACTAAATCTTAATAAGTTCATTAAACAAAAATCTAAAATAAACAATGAACTTGAACGGAGGAAGAGGCCAAAGAAGAGGAAGGCAACTAAGGATGAATCAAGAACTTCCAAAGGTGAAACGGCGAATTGGGCTTTGACGGGCTTCGACTACAAGGTAAGTAACTCAACTCTCTTGAATTATTTTGAAATTACTTGATGTTTTTCATGATACATTTTCTCTTTTTTTTTAATAATTATTTTTCTTAAAAATTGTATGTTTTATGTTAATAGAATAAAATGTTAGATTTAAATGATCATATATATGTGCTTGAGAAGCAAGAATGTGTATTTTGATGATTTCCATATTGACTTTCAATGATGATGCATGGTTTTTATATGGAAGGCTTGATGATTTTTTTATGAACATTGTCTTTGGTTTTCAAACATGATGTATGTTTTTGACATAAGAACAAAACTTGAGCATGCTAATATAAAGTCAATCACATAAATTAAAACTAAAGAAGTTTTAGTTATCTATAAGAATCATTCAAAATTATGTTCAATGAAACCATTGCATAATGATGTAATGAAAATATTAAACATTTTGAAACCATGTTTTAGTGTCATGCATAATGATCATGCTTAATAAATTTCGAAATTATGCATGATGAATCTTGTGATTTATGGATCATTGATTTTTACCATAATGAAAGTGCCTTATTAATCTTTGTTTTAATAAATCTTACACTTTCGGTTTTAAACATGATACATGTTTTTATTTGGTATAAGTGAAATAAAATCATATGAATTGAAACAGCTAAAAAGAAGAAAATATTTTTTACATGAAAATTTATTTTTCTCTATCCTATTGATCTTGATGTTTATTATGATAAATCTATGTATACCATTTTGAATCTCTTGAAAGTAATGTTGATATTTTGATGAATTTGACAATTTGAATTTGAATGAGTTTGTATTCAAATTATGATCTTGATTTCTTGGATTTATTACTTGATTTTCTTTTAAAACAAGATCTCTTCTTTGTACTCCTATGATTTTTCTTGATATTTTATTTAAAGAAGATATTTGATAAAATGAATCATGTCTTTTGTAATTTAAGAGGTCTTATCTTTCATGACATGATTCCATTAGATTTATGGCTTGTATGCCTTGAAATAATCGAAATATTATGCACTATTTTGTTCTTCCCTTATTCTTTCTTGTTTACAATGACAAAATGGGAAAAAGTTATGATCATGTATGGCAGGATGCAATTTGACAGATTAATACCATGATGATTTGAAATGTTTATGATTTGGAATGATGCATATGTTTTTTTTTATTATAATGATGTATGTGATGTATTGCATATGATGTGTATCATGAATGCTTTAAATGATAAATGTTTGGTACCAATAATCATGAAGTGATAAATACTTAAAAATGTTGATTTAATGTTCTGTATCATGAATACTTTATTATCATACATGAAAATAGTGATAAATATTTTAAAAATAAATGTTTGTTTCATGTTACATGATTTTACATTTTGTGCATAGTGAGTTATAGTGATGATTGAAACAATGATTGAAATGATATGAATGATGATTTGGAATCATGCATATAATGATGAGTTTATATTTTTTAAAAATATATATGATGATTTGGTATTATGCATGCAATAATGATGCATGCAATGATGAAATATTCATGATAAAATTATTATTTTGATATTCATGACTTGAATCTTCCTTTCTTTTTGCCAATGACAAAGGGAGAGAAAGAGTTGCTAATGTGCTACCTTGAATTGATATAAAGGGTCATCTCAAAGAGAAATTAGCTACCTAGCACAAGTCAAGAAAATGTAAAAACTTACTTACTTTCTTGCACATCTAAGGAAAAGATACAAATGTAACACTTGCCAAATTGTTTGCTTGCCTCACGTAAAACATGGTCCCTTGCTAGTTTGGTATTTTGCTAAGGAAGCAAAAATGACACTTCTCAAAAGAGAAGAAAGAGCTTGCTTTCTTGAACATCTTTAATTTGCTAGCTAGCATGATGTACAATTTGCTATCTTGAACATTACAAAGAAATACTATCATGCACATTGCAAAGAAAAGCAAATATGTCAACTTGCACATCTTTAAATTTGCTAGCTTGTATGTAGTAAAACTTGCATATTGTAAAATTTGCTAGCTTGTAGAGAAGCAAAGAATTACTATCTCGCAAGAAGCAAAAAATGCAAAACTTAAAAAACTTACAATATAATTGCTCTTATCATGCTTTGTATCAAAAATATGTTGATATCCTTAAAAGCATCGCATTAAATTTTTTTTAGTATTGCAATGTATCATATGTATCGCAAATTGAAAATTTTGAGACTATTATCATATCATGTTTAACAATTGATGTTTTTCATGACATGATTTCTTTGCGTTTTTGTCTTGTATGCATCATGTGATGATTGAAATATTGATTGATGCAAATTTATAATTTATGTAAAAGTCTAAATCATTGGTTCCTCTCCTTCTTTTCAGCAATGACATAGGGAGAGAAAGATTGCTAGCTCAAGGCAAATGCTGGCTAGCTGGTACTCTTCCCTTCTTTTCAACAAAAACAAAGGGGAGAAAGCTTTTGCTAGTTAGAACATGCAAAGAAAAGCAAAGTGCAATCTTGCACAAGAAGCAAGTGTTGAATTGCCATGATTGAACTTAAGAATCTTGCTATGCATTTGTGTTTATATGTTGTGATGAAAATCTAGCTTCATGTTGCAAAAACTTGCATATCTTTTAAAATAGCTAGAGCTACTTCTCCTTTTTGTTGATGACATAGGGGGAGAAGTATATTGATAACTTCATGCATTGAATTGAATATTATATATATATTTGTATGATGGTTTAAATGTTTTTCATAACATGTGATGAATGTTACTTGGATTTGGGATAATCCAAGTGTTCTATCAATGGCATATTGATAAGGGGAGTTTGGTTAAACTCCGGGGAGTTAAGGTTAACTCCGTTAGTCATCAATTAGTTGTCATCACCAAAATGGGGGAGATTGTTGAATCTCGGATTTTGATGATGAAACTAATTGATTGTGTTTATATGTTTAACTGCATTTTGAGTGATGCAGGTCTACTCGATCAGGATTAGACAATTAACGTACGAGGAATTGACGTTGCGTCGGAGGATATCACGTTAGGATATTGGATGGCAGAAGGCTTCGGACGTCGGGCATCGGGCCAAGAGCGGAATTGCGCCAAGGATATCGGGGTTGCGGAGGTCAACCGCCGATTGGGCAATAAGCCGCAAGAGAGGACGATGCGCTGAAGAATCGGACGAAGTGCCAACCAATGATGTGCCGGGCAACATAATGTCAATTCGCGTTGTAATAATTGTCTAGATCGGAGTAGAGTTTTGGCTTGTGTGTGCAAGATTAACTACAATAACAACAAAGACATAAAGTGAAACAAAGTGTCGGAGTCAAGCGCGAAGGATCTATTGTGAGTTCGAGAGTTCGATGAAAGTCCGAAGGTTTGTCGGGAATGCTGCCGGAACTAGCTGAGAATGAGTAGGGAGCTTGTCGAAGGGTTTTTCGGAAGCTCGCTGGAAGGTTCATTGGAAGTTCATGGAGCTCACCGAGAAAGATCGGAGCTTGCTGAAGAAGCTCATTGGAACACTCCAAGATCAAATCGTGAAGTCTCGGAGCTTGCCGGGAGTCCGCAGAATGGTTTCCGAGAGTTTATCGGAAGACCGCCGGAAGTTCGTCGGAAGCTTGCCGGAAGAAGTCTTGACTTGTGGACTTTGTAATAGCTTAGGAAATGTCTTTAAATTCATATTTAGCACGTTAATTAAGGTTAGGATTAGGTGTTAATCCTATAACCCAAGTAGGGGCCAATTGGGCTCGAGTTCGGACTGGTTTGGGCCAAGTTTGGAGCCCAACCAGTGAGCTGAAATAGTGTAGGCGGTGGCACCTCCAGATTAGGCGGTGGCACCACCTAGAACCCGAGAACTGAGCGGTGGCACCGTTGGACTGAGCGGTGGCACCGCCCAGAACCTGAGAGGTCGGGCGGTGGCACCGCCAGCCTCGGGAACCCAAGAGAATTCAAAATTTGGAGCCCAAATTTGAATCCTCTTGGGGCCTATAAATACCCATCAATTCTCAATTGAGATCACAACCTTTGAGAAGCAAGAGATTGAGATAAAAGTCTTAGAAAAGCCTTTAGCAAGTTTTTGTTTTCAATAGCTTGAGTGTTCACCTCCCTCTTTCTCTTTGAAAATTTGTAAGAGTATGAACCACTTGTAAAAGGTTGTAAGAGGGGTATTTATCCTTCACCTTCAAAGTAATTTGCTAGTGAAAGTTAGGAGCCTCTTCGAAGAAGGCTTCGCAAGTGGATGTAGGTCATTTTGACCGAACCACTTTAAATTGGTGTGTTCTCTGGTTTGCATTTACTTATTGTCATTTATATTACTGCAAACCATCTTCACTTTGATGCTCTACTTCTTTCTCTCCTTCTTACGTATCCCTTCAAGTTAAAACGCAATCGAAACGGTTTCAAACGAAATGTTGCTTTTATCATACGAAGTTTCCGAAAGTGTTTAAATTGTCAAAAGTTTATCGTACTTTAACGCTGCACTAATTCACCCCCCCTCTTAGTGCCGCTCCGATCCTAACAGCAACCACCCAGGTCAAGCGGTGGCACTGCTTGGGCTCAGTCTCCGAGTGAGACTGGGCGGTGCAACTGCCCCAGTCAAGCGGTGACACCGCCTGGGCTTAGTCTCCGAGTGAGACTAGGCAGTGCAACCGCCCCTGTCAGGCGGTGGCACCACCCAGAGGCTCAATCTCCGAGCTGCCAAGCTGTTGTACCGCCCCAGTCAGGAGGTAGTACCGCCACGACCCCGGAAATCCGGGAAAAGTCATTTTTGAGCGCCAAATTCAAACCAGTTTGGGGCGTATATATACCCCACCATTTTCTACATGAAAGGGCACTGAAAGCTTGATCTTACTCTGTGATTTTAGAGCTTAAAAGTATTGTAAAGGCGAGAAGTTCTCCTCCGTTGTTTCTTCCAAGTTTTGATCTTTCAAGAGAGGAGAGAAAATTCTGTAAGGGTTATCTCCTAATCCTGTCAAAATGAGTGAAAATGTAAAAGGGTGGTTGGCTTTCACTTATTGAAGGAAGGCCTCTAGTAGATGGCGGTGACCTCGTTGGAGGAGGAAGTTGAAAGTGGATGTAGGTCTTGACCGAACCACTCTAAAATCTGGTTTCAATTTCCTTTGTGCTATTTATCTTAACTACAAACTGCCTTCCTTACTTTACTTCAAATATGTTTCCATAAGCTTTTGAAGTTATTATCTGCATGAAATGACTTTTACGTCAGAATCAGATTTCAATGAATGAACGCAGTTTTAATCGTCGAAAGTTTTCCACTGCACTAATTCACCCCCCCCCCCCTTAGTGCTCTTGATCCTAACAATTGGTATCAGAGCCCGGTATTTCTCATTTCGGATTTACACCCGAGAAAAATGGCTCTTCATGGCTTTCAAGAGGGTTTATCGGTTGTTCGTCCATCATTGTTTAACGGATTGGACTACACTTATTGGAAAACTCGAATAAGAGTTTTCTTGATTTCTATAAATTTGGATTTATGGAATATTGTTGAAAACGGTTTTCAACTTCCCTCTAAACTGATAAACGAATGGTCGGATTTGGAGAAGAAGTATTTTTCTTTAAACGCAAAGGCTATGAATCCCTTATTTTGTGCTTTGGACAAAAATGAGTTCAATCAGATTTCTATGTGCGAAACGGCTTTTGATATTTGGCGAACACTTGAAATCACGTATGAGAGAACTAGTAGAGTCAAAAACTCAAAAAGTTAACATTTTATTGCATGATTTTGAGCTTTTTCGAATGCAACCAAGCGAGACTATAGGTGATATGTACACCCGTTTCACGGATGTCATCAATAATCTAAGAGTTCTTGGTAAATCTTTTTCGAATTTTGATCTCGTAAGCAAGATCTTAAGATCCCTTCCAAAAAGGTGGGATCCTAAAATAATCGCAATACAAGAGATAAAAAATTTAAATGATTTTCCATTAGAAGAATTAATTGGGTCATTAATGACCTATGAAATGATACTTTTGGAACATTTTGAACCCAATGAGCACTTGAACCACCTTCCAAAGAATATGAAAGATTTGGAACTTCAGATAAATGAATACTACTTGAGCTATAACTCAAGTGATGAGGACAATGATGAACTTGAACTTCAAACACTAAATCTTAATAAGTTTATTAAACAAAAATATAAAATAAATAATGAACTTGAACGGAGGAAGAGGCCAGAGAAGAGGAAGGCAACCAAGGATGAATCAAGAACTTCCAAAGGTGAAACGACGAATTGGGCTTTGACGGGCTTCAACTACAAGGTAAGTAACTCAACTCTCTTGAATTATTTTGAAATTACTTGAAGTTTTTGCATGAGTACTTAATTTAGATAGTAGGAATAGGAAATAAAAAATTGTTTTTTAAAAATTATATCATGTTTTTCTTTTTAGCATCTTTGAAAATTAAAAATTTGATCATGAAAGTATATTGCTAAGGTTTCATGCATGTTATGTTTTGAAATATTGAATGATGTATGCAACATTAGGGATGATAATTATATGATATGTGATAATGCTTAGGATTAATCCATGCTGATGATTTAATTTCATGCATGAGTTTTTGAAGTAAATGTTGATTTGAAACTCTCATTTTAGATTAACATGTTTTTGGTCTAATCGTTTTTATGACAAATTAAGATGACATTTTCATGACATATTAAGATGACATAGTGCATGTACATCTATGTATGAATTTCTTGATAGTCTTTTGATGATAGATGTGATATCATGATGTGTTTGGTCTTGACGGTTTCATGACGAAACTTATGTTTTGATTTTAAATGATGATACATATTTTTACAAAAGACTTGAATACCCTCACATGAAATCAATTGTATGAAATGGAAATGAATTTTCTATCCTATTGAGATTAATGAATTTATTTTACCAATCTTGTGAATCTCATGAAAATAAACATGATGAATATTTTGAAAATAAATGAGTGTATCATGCATTTGGTCTTAATGATTTCTCTTGAACATACTTTTTGAAATCATACTTGATGATGAATATAAAGATATTAAAAGGATGTTATCATGGAATCATGCTTGATGATTTGTTTTATGAAATTTACCTTTTCGTCTTAAATGTTGACACTTGTTTTATTAAAGGTAAAGGCATGCTTATAAGAAGCAAATCACATGAATAGAAATTTATAGAAATGAAATGAGATCCTCTATCTTATCGACTTTTCAATAAATCTATGCATGTCATGTATGAATTTAGTGAATGTGACTTTGAGGATGATTTCGGATTTCACAAATGCTTGATTCATACTTATGACATGAGACACATTTTAAATATGAATCATGTTCAATGCTTCAATCATGTTATATCTCCCTTAATTCATTTTGTTCTCCTAGATTTATTTACCAAAGAGGAGAATCTTCCGAATGAATGAAATGATACAAATGAATCACTTATCGATGTATCTTTTTGAAATATGATTTTAATGTGATGTTGATTTTCATTATTATTTCTCGATTTTGATTAAATAAAATCATGTTTGATTTGAAGAAATGTATAATGATGTAATATTAAATATTTTGATTGATAATTTTATGCATGAGATTTTAAGTTATACATGATAATAAGCATGTGTTATTTTCATAAGTGTATTTTAAAAACTATGGCAAAAATGTGCCCGAATGCATGAACTTGTTAAGATTATTTTTCGGACTTTCTTGATTCAATGATCAAATCACTTAATTGCCATGATGATTTTACACTATTACATGCCTTAATAACATGTTGGAAATTATGTGTTATGGATACAAAAATTTCTATGATCATGAGCATGTTTTATCTTCATGATTGAATTTGAAAATCTATAGCAAAACCATGTCCGAATGTATGAAAGTGTTAAATTTTATTTTCGGATTTTCTTGATCCTAACAATTCATTTTTTAGAATCTATTGATCTTGATGGTTTTATGACAATTTATTTTTCGATCCTAAACGTTGATGCATGTTTTTATTTGGCATAAAAGAAAAGAATATGCATGTATGAAATAAATCACTTGAATTAAAACAACTAAAAAATGGAAAGGTTTCTTCTTGAAAAATTTATTTTTTTGACTTTATTGATTTTTCAAAAAGGAAAATTAATGAATCTATTTGTAATACTTTTGTGAATCTCTTGAAAATGATCTTGATTTGATGATTTAAATGAGCTTTATCTTGATTTTTCAAAATTTGTAAATTGAGACTTCTTATGCTTAAATAAAGATTTTATATGCATGAATTAATATCTTGTTCTCTTACAAGATTGAATGAATTTTATCTTTTTCATGATCTCCTAAGAATTCTTTATGTCATTTATTTAAGAGGAGATTTGTTAAAATGAATCATGGTTACTCTTGATTTTTCGAAATTATAACTTAAGTATTCATTTTATAAATCAAGATTGTTTATATGTCCTTTCATGACATCTTTTAAGGCTTATGACTTGAATTTTGTTATGTGAAATTCTTTGAATGTATGAAATACATCTCATCACCTAATAATTCTTTTTGATATTCCTTATGTGATGATATGAATACATGAAATATTCATTAATTCATTTTGATGTATACAAATAAGAAGTTTCGATCATGCATGGTAGGATGTAATTTGACAAATTTGGTATCATCATGATGTAAAATAAATGATGATTTGAAATCATGCATTAATGATGATTTTATATTTTGGTATGATGCATGCAATGATGAAATATTCATGAATTTGAAATGATGCATGCAATATTTATGATAATGATGTACATGATCTATTGCATATGATGTGTATCATGAATGCTTTAAATGATGAATGTTTGGTATCATGATCTAACATGTTGATAAATGCTTAAAAATTTTAATGTTTGAGTATCATGTATGATATGCTCATTAATGATGATTTATTTATTTTTCGGTAACGTGCATGAAAAATAAGGTTTTTGAAATTGTGTATGTTTTAATTTTAATATATAATGATGCACAAATAAGATTGATACTTACCTTTGTCATAATCTGAAAATTGATATAAGGGTCTTCCCTTCTTTTTGACAATGATAAAGGGGGAGCAAGAATTTCAAGCGTGGACATCATGAAAAGAGGCAAACTAGCTAGATTGCACAATTCAAGACAAAAGCAAAAATTTCACTTCTCAAAAGAGAAGAAATTGCTATCTTGAACATCACCGATAATTGCTAGCTTGAAATCTCAAGAAAATGCAAAAATGTTCTATCTTGCCTATCTTAAGATGCTAAACATGCTAAACTTGCACTTTGCAACGAAAACAAAATTGCGAGCTCAAACATTGCAAAGGAAGCAAAAATTTTCTAGCTTGCAAACTTGCATATTTCAAGAAGCAAGAGTTGCTTTCTTGAACATCTCTAAATTGCTAACTTGCATGTTCTAAAATGTTGTAACATTGCTAGCTTGCAAGATGTAGAGCTTGCTATCTTGAATATCTTAAGAAACAAAAATTATAAAAGTGCTATCTTGCCTATCTCAAGAAGCAAAACATGCTAACTTACGCATCTAGCAAAGTTGACAAAATTTACATATTTCAAGTAGCAAGAGTTGCCTTCTTGAACATCTCTAATTTGCTAAGCTTGCATGATATAGAAGTTGCTATCTCAAAAGAAGCAAAAGTGCTATCTTGTATGCTATAAAACTTGCATATCTAAAACTTGATAGCTTGAATATTCTAAGCATGATGTAATACTTGCTAAATTTTCTAGCTTCAAAACTATATGATGATAAAACTTGATATTATGTTTTTCATGCAATAAGTTGAATTAATACTACAAACACAAGAATAGTTGGACTTCTCCGTTTTGTTGATGACAAAGGGGGAGAAGTATGATGTTATGTATAAGTTTATGCATAAGTTCATGATGACGTATTGCAAGTATTCATGATGAATATTATAATGACTTGAATTCAGTTTGAATTCAAGGTTCTATGGCATATTGATAGGGGGAGTTTGTTTAAACTCCGAGAGTTAAGTTTAACTCCGTCATCAATTGGTTGTCATCATCAAAAGGGGGGAGATTGTTGAATCTTGTTTTTTGATGATAAAACCACTTGATATGTGTTTATGTTTTAATCTGTGTTTTGAGTGACACAGGATGCTTCAATCAGGATGAGACAAATAAAGCAAGAAAAATCATATTGTGCCGGAGGAACATATCAGAAGATTGGACGTCGGGCTAGTGGATCGATTGACGTATCGACAGAAGGCTTCGGGCCGTGGACACGAGCATCGGGCTAAGAAGAGCGGGTATTGTGCCAAGGATATCGGAGTTGTGGAGTCAACTGGCCGATTGGGCAATAGGCCACAGGAGAGGATGATGCGCTAAATAATCGGACGAAGCGTCGAGGGACCAATGACATGCCGGACAACTTGGTTAATTGCTTAGGATTAATTGTTTCGATCGAAGTTTTGTTTTACAGGTGCAGGATTAACTACAATGGAAGTAAGACATGCAGCAAAAGTTGCGCTAGAGTCAAGACCATGATCACGTTGGGGGTTCGAGAGTTCGACGAAAGTCCGGACGGTCATCGGAGGTTCTGCGGGAACAAATCCGAGAAGTCCAGGAGCTTGCCAAAGAAGCTCATCAGAACTCGCCAAGTGAATCGTCACAAGTTCAGGAGTTTGCGGGAAGTCCACCGGAGCATCGCCGAAGGTTCGTCAGATGTTCGCCGGAAGAAGCGATTGATGCACCAGAGCAAGTTGCAGCAAATGTCTTAAGAAATATCGTAGTTAGCATGTAGATTAAGTTAGGAATGGGAGGTGATCCCATTAACTTAATCTAGGGGCAATTGGGCCCTTGATAGACCCAAATTAGGCCGAATGGATCAACCCATTTGGACCAGAATTCCTGCCACCCTAGCGGTGGCACCGCCCAGGAGATGGTCTCCCAGGAAAGCTAGGCGGTGCAACCACCTAGGTCAGGCGGTGGCACCGCCTGGGCTCAATCTCCAAGCGAGACTGGGCGGTGCAACTGCCCCAGTCAAGCGGTGGCACCGCCTGGGCTCAGTCTCCGAGCGAGACTAGGCGGTGCAACCACCCCTGTCAGGCAGTGGCACCGCCTAGAGGCTCAGTCTCCGAGCTGCCAAGTGGTTGTACCGCCCTAGTCAGGAGGTAGTAATGCTAGGACCCCAGAAATTCGAGAAAAGACATTTTTGAGCTCCAAATTCAAGCCAGTTTGGGGCCTATATATACCCCACCCTTTCCTGCATGAAAGGGCACCGAAAGCTTGATCTTACTCTGTGATTTTAGAGCTCAAAAGTGTTATAAAGGCTAGAAGTTCTCCTCCCTCTTTTCTTTCAAGTTTTGATCTTTCAAGAGAGGAGAGAAAATTCTATAAGGGTTGTCTCCTAAGCCCGTCAAAAGGAGTGAAACTGTAAAAGGGTGGTTGGCCTTCGCCTATTGAAGGAAGGCCTCTAGTAGATGCCAGTGACCTCGTTGGAGGAGGAAGCCGAAAGTGGATGTAGGTCATGTTTGACCGAACCACTCTAAAATCTGGTTTACATTTCCTTTGTGCTATTTATCTTAACTACAAACTGCCTTCCTTACTTTACTTCAAATACGTTTCCATAAGCTTTCGAAGTTATTATCTGCATGGAATGACTTTTACGTCGGAATCAGATTTCAACGTACGAACGCAGTTTTAATCGTCGAAAGTTTTTCGCTACACTAATTCAAAACCCCCCCTCTTAGTGCTCTTGATCCTAACAAAGTCGGTGGCCACTGACCATCACTGCCTTCTCAACTGAGAAGGAAACTCTACTTCTGGCCACCGACAACCACTGCTTTCTCCACCGATGTAATTGCTTCCCAACCGGCGACCACCGCCGTCACTACTCCCCGGCTAGGAGACAATGCTACTAGCATCCATCCTAGCCCTACTATCATAGCTGTAGCTATCAGTTGCCTCCCTCCTTGCGGTGACCCTTGGTGATGCTGCTCCCAGTAGTGCCACCATTGCTGCCAGCCATCGCAATCCTCTCCTCGTCGATCCCAGCCCTCGACGAGGCTTCGGCGTCGTCAACAGCTCCTTTTGCAATGCGACAGAAATAGAGCCCTCTATTACCGTAGCCCCCCTTCGATCCTTGCCACCGCCGTTGCTCCCTGGCCACCAACCTCCTCCTCTCCAGCACCGTCGCCGGCAGCCTGCACCCCTGCTGCAGCCCGCCGCACCTCTGCATCGCATTCGTAGCCTATTGTTGTAGCCCCCCTTCGATCCTTGCCGCCATCGCTACTCCCCGGCCACCAACCTCCTCCTCTGCAGCACCACCGTCGGCAGCCCGCACCCCTACTGTAGCCCACTGCACCTCTGCATCGCAGCCGTAGCTGCTAGTTGCTGCAGCCCCTCCTTGCAGCAGTAGCAGAAATAGAGCTTCTTTTATTGCCGTAGCCCCTCGTCGATTGTAATCGCGACCCTCGCTGCCTCCTTCTCCACTACCGCTGCTACTTTTCGGATGCTCGACCATGGCTGCCACTGCTCCCCGGCTAGCGTCCTTTGCCTTCTCACTACCCCATCTCGCTCGAGCGAGAAGGGCCATGGCCGCTACTTCGCAGCCAACGGACCACCCCCTCTTCACTTCTACCGTCGGCGACATCGCTGCCCCCCCTTGGGTTGCAACCACAGTCGCTTGACCATCCCTTATCGCGGTGATCAAAACAAGGCAACCACGATCACTGCAGCCACCACCATTTCCTCAACCGTACGGGATCCCTCGGCATCACCAGTGCCTCCTTCCACAATGCGCCAAAGACAGAGCAACGCTGCCTTCCATCCGTGCCGTCGCAACCACCGCAGCAGCGCTACCTCCAGCCAAACCACCATCGCTGCCTCCCATTCCTCAACAGCATTGATCCCTTGATGCAGCGACCACAACAAGCATCATTGCCTCCCATCCGTACCGTCGCAACCACCACGGTGGCGAGCCCTTGGCGGCGCTACCCCTAGCCGCACCACCGTCGCTGCCTTCCCTTGGGTCACAACCACCGCTGCAGGTTGCCATCACTACAGCCTCAACCTAGCTGCTTGGCGATCACCCCCTTGGGTGGCAGTAGCTGCAGCCATATCGACGCAGTCGCCTTCCAGCTCCGACGCTCTCACCACATGCAACGACAAAAATAGGGCAGCAACTCTTCCTCCAACACAGCGACTGCAGCACCGCCCTCGGCATCCATCTCCTCGGCAACTTCACATCAATAGTGCTGATGCCCTTGATCAACATCAAAAATAGGAGTTGAGATTATAGATTTACAATTGTACATAATGGCTGTCGATAACTCAGTGAAAGCACAAATGGAAGTGTTGGGAACCAGAATTGAGAATCGGCTAATGGAAGCGTTGGAAACCAGAATTGAGAATCAGCTACAAGAAACCCTTCATGATTTCAAAAAAAGCTTGTTGGAGCACTTTAGTAGGTTTCAACATGATGGGAGTTCAAGTTCTACATTACACAGATATAAAAATACAAGAAAAGGGCCCCAAGACTGTGACAC
Organism: Musa acuminata AAA Group; assembly: GCF_036884655.1. NCBI lineage: Eukaryota > Viridiplantae > Streptophyta > Magnoliopsida > Zingiberales > Musaceae > Musa > Musa acuminata. The sequence continues at coordinate 35,589,940 of NC_088346.1, read as the reverse complement.
AAACTACTTATACATGAAGGTGAAATTTCCAAGATGGGAAGATGGAGATCCGACCAGTTGGATCTCTAGGGTAGAAATTTTTTTCTGTTTTTATAGAATCTCAGAAGAATCCAAGGTAGAAGTGGCCTCAATCTAGCTCAATAGAGATGCAATCCAGTGGTATGATTGGTATGAAACTTTTCATGAAGTTCCTTTGTGGGAGTAGTTCAAAAGAGGGTTTTTTGTTCACTTTGGCCCATCCGTCAGACTTCTACAGTGTTAGAATATCAAAGTAGGTTTGAAAGATTATCAAACCAAGCTAGATATTGGTCAAAACGATAACTTCTGGGTACATTTATTGAAAGGTTTATTCCAGAGATCCAGTGTGAAGTTAAGGCTCGTCAACCCCGCACTATGATAACTGCGATCTCATTCATACATCTACATAATAAAAGAATTAGCAAGGAAAGACCAGCAAGTGGTTTGTACTATGATGAAAAGTGGAGTATGGAGCACTGATATAAACAAGGGCAACTTTTGATGATTGAACCAATTGGAGAGGAGTCAAAAGCTAAGAACGTGGACTCTGATCATGAAGGTATAAATTCTAATGAAGATGTTGGACCTACCATATATACAATGCATTCATTAGCCGACTACTTAACCCGCAAACTATGAAAGTTGGCGAAACTTTGAAGCATCAGCTTGTCAATGTTTTGATTGGTACGGGTAACACTAATAATTTTATGAACACGAAAGTTGCAAGCTGAGTAGCCCACTGCTAGTCATAGGTGCCCAGCAAGCCAATCACATGAGTGATGGCACGTGTGATTTGATACAGAATTTTTTTGCTTATTATATTTTGGCGTATATCACTTTATAACTATTACATAAATGCATACATATATTGTGATGTCCTTGGATTTATGCAATGCGAATCGGATCGTGATGAGATCACGATAATAGGATCGATTCACATTTAAACACATATACTAAATAATCCCGGTCATAGGTTACTCGAGAGGGACATCGTGATAACCGGACAAACTGGTGTGTTGTATACCCGTCCATATGATGGATGCAACAGGTCTCATAGCTGCTCGTGTAGGGACACAAGGGATACAGTACAAGTGCTCATTGGAGAACGAGTTCACTGATTGATCTGCTTACGGAATGCTAGATGGTTGATGATGCCTTATTGTCATATAGCGATTTTGTAGTCCTAGTGGTGTATCAGGTCCTTAGACTTGAGACACCAAGGATGTCCTATATGAGTGCTCCACTCTTTGATACCAGACTTATAGGTTTGGTTGTCCCAGATCTAGTACAGCTGGTCATTGGGAGTGGTAGTCGACCTTACGAGGGCTATTGAGTGTCGATAGAGGATCATCCACTCTCGGCGTCATGAGAGGAATATCCCATGTATTCTTGCTCAGACAAATCCCTGGCCAGGGTCATTCGGGTTGAGAGAGAAAGAGTTCTCCGGGAGAATCCGATTAGAGCGAGACTCGAGTAGAAACCGTATGGGTTTGACAACACCATGCTCGATATACGGTCTCTGGGATATTAGATGGATGAGGGACTATAGGTACACGGTAACTGAGGACAGACATATCCAATGGATCGGATTCCCCTGTATCATCTGGGGACTACAGCATAGTGGCCTAGTGCGTCCGTAGTCGATGAGTTGAGTGAATTATTATAGAGATAATAATTCATTGAGTTAGAAGGAGTTCTAACAGGTATGACTCACGGCCAGCTCGATATTTGGCCTAGAGGGTCACACACATATGGTAGGCATTGCGATGAGTAGAGGTTCGGATATGAGATATCCGACGGAGCCCTTGTCTTATTGGATGCAGATCCAATACCCACTAGGGGAGGACCCATTAGGGTTTGACAGTGGACCTCTATAAATAGGAGGGATTCAGAGCCTCATAAGCTAAAGTCTTTGCTTGCCTTTTCTATTCTCCTCTCCCTCTCCACCTCAAAGTAGGCCTAGAGTTTTGAGGAGCATTGTCGCAACCCTACTGTGTGGATCACCGCTAGAGAGGAGGACGCTTGACCTCCTTCACCCTCTCCTAAGGATCTGTAAGGAAACAAGGATATACGATCTCCCTAGGTAACACAATCTACTCAATAAGCAGTTTTAAGTTTCGTGGATTTTGTGCACCAATCTTCGCACGACGACGAACATCTCTTTGGGAATCGGGGATTTTGTTTTCTTGTATTTCCGCTGCGCATATGATGTCGCCCCAAGATTTCCCAATAGTGGTATCAAAGCCAGGTTGTTCGTGCGAATGATTGGTTTTGAACTGCGTGTGTTGTGTTTAGGAAGAATTTTGACGTCAAAATCGTTGACGCAAAAACAAGGAAGGGCAGCAATAGCTGCTGCCCTCGTTCTACGTACGTGCAGCGCAGCCGAAGGAGGGCAGAACAGGGGCTGCGTCTGTAGCAGCCGGCCTGCGGCCTACTTGCAGCAGGCTTACGTCCGGCGGAGCTAGCAGCCCTCGGGCAGAGGCGCCTGCGGCCGCTTCTCCCGCGGGGTGAGGCGTCGCAGGGCAACGACGCTTGCCCCCGCTGCTCCCGCGGGTGAAACGCCCCCCCATAGGGGCGGCTGCCCGGCGGGATAGCACCGCCTGCTGGCATTGCCCCACCGGCAGAACCGCCCGCGGGGGCGCCCACCTGCAGCGGCAGCGCCGCCAGCCGACGTGCTGCCTGTAGGCGAGGGCAGCGCCCTCGCCCCGCCGTACAGGCCGCCGCCAGCAGGGTGGCGGCGGCGGCAGCAGTAAGAGGGAATTAGGGTTTTGGGCAAAAAGATAGTTTTGCCCCTGTGAATTTGAGAAATTCCAGTTTCTGTCTTTTATCTAAATTATAAAAATACCCTTAGGAATTGAGAAATTCCCTACATGTCCCTGATTTCAGAAAATATTAATTAATTAAAAGGTTTAGTTGATTATTATTTTTATTATTATCTAGTAGTCCTACATGATGATGATTATTTATACATGTGATGTATGATGTGTGGATGGATGATCATGGACCGTGTGATGTGTGTACTTGTGATTATTATTATTGAGGTCTGCGTGCCTCCATTATATTTCTCGTTTATTGTCGGGGCGTGTGCCTATGATTAAGTTGTAATCACATGAGGAGGCGCAGCGGGAGTATGGATGCGATAGCGGGACCCACGAGATGGATGATGGTGATGCATGAAGATGCATCAAGATGTCGACGGAACCGACGAGGACGAGATGGACGATCACAGGGCATGGAGATGCACCGTTGCACACATAGATCTTGATGTGAGTGATTAGGCATACTGGCTCGGGCCTAATCATATTAGGTTGTGGTCCATGATCATCTGGTGTGATTGCTTATACACATACTAGATATGTATATATATTTGCATGCGATGTAGATATATATTAAATATGTATATGTGTGACATGTCATATTAGGAGACCAAATCATAGAAAAATCTCTCGATAATATTAAGTCGGTAAACGTGAGGCAATTAGATTGACCCACGTGGCCTTCCATCGTTATAAGTAGGAACCGATTCTCGGTATAGGTTGAGTTGGTCGAGTCCCTCGAGACTCACCTATATCGTGATTCGCTATCTTGCTTACGACATAGAGATGTCACCGGTGATATGAGGGCATGGTATGCTTGGTCGAGTCCCTCGAGGGTATATTATCAAATCAAACTCATCTTGTAATGAAGGTGTTGACTTAACCGAGCATCATGGTTGGTCGAGTCCCTCAAGGCCATGGTGATTCGGAGGCCGAACAGGACGGGAATCACAAGGAGTTGTGATCGGTAAGAGTTGCCTACCTTTTAGGCTTAGTGTGATTGGTCGAGTCCCTCGAGGTTACACTAAGACGCTGATTGGATCCTGATCCCCACTAGAAGTCTGTTGGAGACTTCCGTTTCACGTGATGAGGGTGTCGCGTGACTCGTTAGTAAAATAGTGGGACCATATTAAGATAGAAGTCCATATCTTGATAGTTTATTTCTTACAAAATCTGCATGTTATTCATTTCTGCTGCATCTTTATTTTCAGAAAATGTCGCTTTCAAATCCCTTACGTGGCATACTTGATGTCAACCGCCTCACTGGTCCAAATTATACGGATTGGCTCCGTAACTTGAGAATTGTTCTCACAGCGGAGAAAATCGTGTACGTCCTTGATACAGTGATGCCTACGCCCGAAGAAGGGGCAAGCGAGGATGAGATCGCTCGCTACGTGAAGTACATTGATGACTCTACTCTTGCTCAGTAGTGCTATATGTTGGGCTCTATGACTCCTGAGTTATAGAGACAACATGAAAAGATGGATGCCAGATCCATTCTCCTATATGTCCACAAATTGTTTGAGGAACAGGGAAGGACTCAGCGATATGAGATATCCAAGAGCCTCTTCCGCGCCAGGATGACTGAGGGGACACCGGTTCAGAACCATGTCCTAAAGATGATTGAGTGGATAGAGAAACTCACAGGTCTAGGAATGGTCCTAGAGGATAACTTGTGTGTGGACATTGTGCTTTAGTCCCTACCAGATTCCTTTTCACAGTTCATAATGAATTTTAATATGAACAAGCTTGAGGTGACTCTACCAGAGCTCCTCAATATGTTGAGGGAGGCAGAGAGTACTATTAAGAAAGATAAGCCAGTTCTCTACACTGGTGAGACAAAAAAGAAAAGGAAAGCAGAAAGGTCCCTTAAGAAGGGAAAGGGCAAGGGCAAACCAGGTAAAGCAAAGGTTGCTAAGAAAGACCCAGCAAAGGACAAAGGCCAGTGCTTCCACTATGGTAAAGATGGGCACTAGAAGAGGAACTGCAAAGAATACCTTGCAGAAAGGGAGAAATAGAAGCTTGGAGAAGCTTCAGGTACATTCATGATTAATCTCCAATTGTCAGATTTTTGTGTTAGTGCATTGGTATTGGATACCAGTATTGCTTATCACATCTACAATTTATTGTAAATCTAGCAAAGCCGAGGGGAGATTGATGAGAGGAATATTGCATAAAGGTTTGTTTATGCAAGACACTACTCCACATATCATGAATGTAAGTGTCTAAGAGGAAACGAGATGAGGTGAACAGTACATACCTATGGCATTGCAAGCTAGGTCATATCCATGAGGGAATGATTCAAAAGTTGCTAAATGATGGATATCTAGATCCATTCAACTATGTGTCATATGCAACTTGCAAGCCTTGCCTTAGTGGAAAACTGACCAACTCTCCATTTAGTGGAACTAGAGAGAGAGCCACTAAGCTGTTGGAACTTATACATAGTGATGTATGAGGACCCATGTCAACTCATGCCATTGGAGGTTACTCCTACTTCATTACTTTTACTGATGATTTCTCAAGGTATGGATATGTGTACTTAATGAAGTACAAGTCCGAGGCCTTTGAGAAATTCAGAGAGTATAAGAATGAGGTGGAGAACCAGACTAGAAAGAGTATCAAAACTCTTTGATCAGATCGAGGAGGTGAATACTTAAGTACAGAGTTTACTCAGTTCCTCAAGGAACATGGGATATTATCCCAATGGACACCTCCTTATACACCTCAGCTCAATGGTGTCTCTGAAAGGAGAAATCGTATGCTATTAGATATGGTACGGTCCATGATGAGTTTCGCTGACCTACCCATCTTATTCTAGGGATATGCCCTAGAGATCGCAACTTACCTTTTGAATAGAGTTCCAATTAAGTCGGTAGTGTCTACACCATATGAGATATGGAAAGGGAAGAAGCCTAATCTTAAGGTTGTTAAGATTTGGGGCTGCCCTGCCCACGTTAAAAGACACAACCCCGATAAGTTAGAATCAAGGACAGAGCGATGCAAATTTATGGGATACCTCAAGGAAACTTATGGGTATTATTTCTATCATCTCGAGGACCAAAAGGTCTTTGTTGTTAAGAGAGCAATGTTCCTTGAGAAGGAACACATTCTTGGTGGAGATAGTGGGAGAATGATAGAGTTGAGCGAGGTTGGAGAACCAAGCTCAAGCACCACTCTACAGCCCGAGTCTGTTCAGGTACCTAATACACAAGTTTCAACTTTACGTAGGTCTGATAGAGTATCCCATCCTCCTAAGAGATATGTGGGACATATTAGAGGAGAGGATGTTGAGGATATTGATCCTTAGACCTACGAGGAGGCTATTATGAGTATAGACTCCGGGAAGTAGCAAGAAGCCATGAATTCGGAGATGGATTCTATGTACTCTAATAAGGTTTGGAACCTAGTTGATGCGCCCGAAGGTATTGTACCCATTGGTTGCAAGTGGATCTTTAAGAAAAAGATCGGAGTATATAGAAAAGTAGAGACCTATAAAGCAAGGCTAGTGGCTAAGGGGTATCGTCAAAGGCAAGGTGTTGACTACGACGAAACCTTCTCACCCGTATCAATGCTAAAATCCATCAGAATTCTATTGGCTATTGCAGCACACTATGATTATGAGATCTGGCAGATGGATGTGAAAACCACATTCCTCAATGGGAACCTCGAGGAGGAGGTGTATATGATGCAACCTGAGGGATTCGTGTCCAAGAACTGCCCAGATAAGGTGTCTAGGTTGCTTAGATCCATTTATGGACTAAAGCAAGCTTTCCGAAGTTGGAACATAAGATTTGATGAGGCAATCAGATCTTATGACTTCGTTAAGAATGAAGATGAGACTTGTGTGTACAAAAAGGTAAGTGGAAGCGCTATCACCTTTTTGGTGTTATATGTGGATGACATCCTCATCATTGGGAACGACGTAGGAATGCTATCCATAGTAAATGCTTGGTTATCTAGACACATCTCCATGAAGGACTTAGGGGAAGCATCCTATATCTTGGGAATTAGAATCTATAGAGATAGATCCAAGAGGATGCTTGGCTTGTCCCAGTCCAGGTACATAGAAACCATGGTCAAAAGGTTTGGCATGGAAAATTCCAAGAGAGGTCTCATACCGATGAGACATGGGATATCGCTTTCTACGAGTATGTCCCCAAAGATTCCAGAAGAAAGGATGAACATGAATATGATACCTTATGCCTCAGCAATAGGGTCTATCATGTATCCCATGGTATGTACTAGGCCTGATATAGCGCATGCTCTGAGTGTCACGAGCAGGTATCAGGCCGATCTAGGCTTGGAGCACTGGAAAGCAGTAAAGTGTATCCTTAAGTACTTGAGAAGGACTAAGGATCTTTTACTATGGAGGTAATAGCCTTAAGGTTGAAGGCTACACTAACTCAAGTTTTCAGTCTGATATCGATGATAGCAAGTCGAATTCAGGGTATGTGTACACCTTGAATGGAGGAGCAGTGTGTTGGAAGAGTTCTATGCAAGATACCACTGCTGACTTGACCATAAAGGCGGAGTACATTGCTGCATCAAATGCAGAAAAGGAGGGAGTCTGGTTGAAGAACTTCATTATAGATTTGGGAGTCGTTCCGGATAGCGAGAAGTCGACTTTCTTATATTGCGACAACTATGGGGCGATTACTCAAATAAGGGAACCTGGGTCTCATCAGAAGTGTTCTTAGGAGGTTCCAGCTTATCAAAGAGATCGTAACCCGAGGAGATGTAGCAATGGAAAGAGTTCAATCCGAAGATAACATTGCAGATCCACTGACAAAGATGTTGTCTTAGATTGTCTTTGAGCGTCATAGGGGTCTGATGGGGATCAAACACATAGGTGATTGGCTTTAGGTCAAGTGGGAGATTGCTAGTCATAGGTGCCCAGCAAGCCAATCACGTGAGTGATGGCACGTGTGACTTGATAAAGAATCTTTTTGCTTATTATATTTTGGCGTATATCACTTTATAACTATTACATAAATGCATATATATATTGTGATGTCCTTGGATTTATGCAATGGGAATCGGATCGTGATGAGATCACGATAATGAGATCGATTCACCTTTGAACACATATCCTAAATAATCTCGGTCATAGGTTACTCGAGAGGGACATTGTGATAACCGGACAGACTGGTGTGCTGTATACCCGTCCATATGATGGATGCAGCTGGTCTCATAGCTGCTCGTGTAGGGACACTAGGGATACAGTACAAGTGCTCATTGGAGAATGAGTTCACTGATTGATCCGCTTACAAAATGCTGAATGGTTGATGATGCCTTATTATCAAATAGCGATTCCGTAGTCCTAGTGGTGTATCTGGTCCTTAGACTTGAGACACCAAGGATGTCCTGTATGAGTGCTCCACTCTTTGATACTAGACTTATAGGTTTGGCTGTCCCAGATCTAGTACAACTGGTCATTGGGAGTGGTAGTCGACCTTACGAGGGCTATTGAGTGTCGATAGAGGATCATCCACTCTCGGCGTCATGAGAGGAATATCCCATGTGTTCTTGCTCAAACAAATCCCTGGCCAGGGTCATTCGGGTTGAGAGAGAAAGAGTTCTCTAGGAGAATCCGATTAGAGCGAGACTCGAGTAGAAACCGTATGGGTCTGACAGCACCATGCTCGATATACGGTCTCTGGGATATTAGATGGATGAGGGACTATAGGTACATGGTAACTGAGGATAGACAGGTCCAATGGATTGGATTCCCCTGTATCGTCTGGGGACTACGGCGTAGTGGCCTAGTACGTCTGTAGTCGATGAGTCGAGTGAATTATTACAGAGATAATAATTCACTGAGTTAGAAGGAGTTTTGATAGGTATGACTCACGGCCAGCTCGATATTGGGCCTAGAGGGTCACACACATATGGTAGGCATTGCGATGAGTAGAGGTTCGGATATGAGATATCCGACGGAGCCCTTGTCTTATTGGATGCAGATCCAATACCCACTAGGGGAGGACCCATTAGGGTTTGACAGTGGACCTCTATAAATAGGAGGGATTCAGAGCCTCATAGGCTAAAGTCTTTGCTTGCCTTTCCTATTCTCCTCTCCCTCTTCACCTCAGAGCAGGCCTGGAGGTTTGAGGAGCGTCGTCGCAACCCTGTTGTGTGGATCACCGCTAGAGAAGAGGACGCTTGACCTCCTTCACCCTCTCCTAAGGATCTGTAAGGAAACAGGGATATACGATCTCCTTAGGTAACACAATCTACTCAATACGCAGTTTTAAGTTTCGCGGATTTTGCGCACCAATCTTCGCACGACGACGAACATCTCTTTGGGAATCGGAGATTTTGTTTTCTTGTATTTCCGCTGCGCATATGATGTCGCCCCAAGATTTCCCAACACCCACCATATTGAAGGCTATGACAAATTCGAAGTAAAGATCTCTGAAGGATGGATTTTAACTTATGATAGCAAATATTCAAAGATGAAATTGATTATATAGCGCTAGGGGTTTCTTACAACAATTACTACATTAAAAAACCAACCTATTGCTTATACTATCAAAAAGTAGAGACCATACTTGATCAATAAATTGTGATGTGCTGTAGATAGCCTATGACTGAAGTGTTGAAAGAGAAGCTCCCCGAGTTTGATGCTGCTCAACCTTGAGGACAAGACTGATTTGAAGAGAGAGGAATTGTTAGGACTCTTTTTCTGAGCTTTTGAATAATATTTATTGAGTCTGTTTAGTCCAGTTGTTTATTGAGTCTATTTAGTTAAGTTAGAGCCAAGTAGAGGTTTATTTAATATTTATTTATTATTAAGAGTCTAAGTCCTAGTGGACCTTAGGTGGAACTCTATAAATAGTGATGTAACCCTTTCTTTTATTCAATCAAGTAATCAATGAAATATTATTATGAAGTCTTATGACAAACCCTAGGAGGCCGATCCCCTCGAAGCGATCAAGGAGGTCGATCCCCTCGAAATGATCAAGGAGGTCGATCCCCTCGAAGCGATTATTCTCATTTTATTTTCTCCCTTTTTTTCCATGATAAGACTTTAGGGTCTTATCAGAGGGAACTCAAAATTTTGGCAGAGCTTACTCAGTTTTTTTCTCAAGAATTCTTGCTCTTTTCTTACTGCCCAAGTGGGGTATTTATAGGCCTCAAATGGTTTGTTTTGGTAGAGTTTACTCAATTTTTTTCTCAAGAATTCTTGCTCCTTTCTTGCTACATAAGTGAGGTATTTATAGGCCCCAAATGGTTTCGAAAATAGAGCCAAAAATATAAACTTCTTAGTCTTCCGGGTACGGGCAGTACCATCACTTGCATTGGGCTATACCATCCCTATAGCCTGACATTGGGCAATGCCACCACTCAGTCTAGCGGTACCACTGCTTGACACACTATCACTGGGCAGTACCACCGCCCAGTCTGGTGGTACCACCACCTGACAACCTCGGAGATCGGGTTTTTCGAGTTTTTCAACTAACATACGGTTCTACCGCCTATTCTAGCGGTGCCACCGCCTGACCCAACTTTTGGGTCACTGAATGAGCCTCCCAATGAGCTCAAATCAGTCCCAATTAAGGCCCAATTGGCTCCTAATTGAGTTAGCATAATTACACCAAAAGCTAACTCAATTAGCCTCATAAACTAGATAAATTATTATAAAGCATGAATCCTTTGTCTAGTATGTCATTGGTTCATTCGGCGCTCGTCCGATCCTTCGACGCATTGTCCTCTCCTTCAACGTATTGCCCAATCAGCATGTTGACTCGCACAACTTCCGATCTCCTTATTGCAATGTCCAATCCTTTGGCCTGATGCCCGAATTCACAACATGAGCCTCTACCGACACGTTGACCGATCCTTCGGCCTGATGTCCAATCTTCTAACATATTCACTCCGGCCCAATGTCCGATTCCTCTTGCTTTAATTAATTTACCTTTCCTTGATCGAAGCTAGTCCTACATTACTCAAAATGCAGATTAGATCATAAACTCATTAATTGATTTTATCATCAAAATCTGAGATTCAACAAGCATATCACGCAGTCTTCTCACCCTTCTTCCATAGCTAAAGACTCTTTGTACTCTATCAGATTGGTATACATCCTCAATATGTCTTCATTATCTACCTTTGATGCTCTTGTTACTGTCCCCGTAGGGAACCATAACACTCCTCAACATACAAGCCTTATTTCCATTCATGTTTTGCTCTTATACTTTTCAAGTTATCCAAAGGTGGCAACTACGCATCCTGGCATGCATAATTTTTTAATCTCTTATTTAGCTATGATTTACTAGGCTATGTCGATGGCTCTCTCCGTTGTCCATCAGCAATGCTCAACATCCCAGGAGCACCCAATCTAGTACCAAATCCAGACCACAAACTATGGTTATGCCAATATCATCTTATCCTCCAAGAAATTCAAGCCTCAGTCATTGGATCATTTGCCCCACTTATATCTTCATGTGACGCTACTGTCGAAGCCTAGTACAAGCTGCAAACCACCTTGGCAAATCGTTCGCATACTCGTATACTTAGTCTCCTATCTAGTCTTATGAAGCAAAATATGAGGGAAGTACTATTGTCAACTATCTACAAAATATAAAAGTTCTCATCGATAACTTGGCTATGATAGGTCATTCCCTTATGTTAGGATCAAAAGCAGCACTAAGAGGGGGGGGTGAATTTGTGCAGCAGAAAAATCACGTCTTTAAAAACTTTCATACGATAAAATATGTTTACGTTTAAAACGATTTTGGAAACTTAACTTAAAAGTGTATGGAAGCGTAGTGACTAAGTAAAGTAGTTTGCAGTATGTAAATGACAATAATAGAAATGCAAACTAGATTTTAGAGTGGTTCGGTCAACGTGACCTACATCCACTTTTCGCTTCCTCCTCTGACGAGGTCACCGGCGTCCAATAGAGGCCTTCCTTCAATAGGTGAAGGCCAATCACCTTTTACATCCCTCTTCTCCTTTTCACGGGTTTAGGAGATAACCCTTACAAGCACTCACTCTCATTTCTAAACAGAATTCTAACACTTCGACTAGAGAAGGATTCTCACAAGAGATTTCTACAGCAATTCTTTGTTGAATCTCGGATTTTGATGATGAAATCAATTGATGGGTTAATTGATCTAATCTATATTATTGAGTTAAGTGTGCAGGATTAACTATAATAGCCTGAAAATATAAAGCAAGGAAACCAGAGTCAAGTTCGATGGGTGTTTGAGAGTCCGAAGATTCATCGGAGATGTTGCCGGAGCCAACAGAGAAGAAATCGGGGACGTGTTGGAGTTTTCAGAAGTCTATCGAAGAGATTGTCGGAGGTTCGCGGAGATCACCGAGAAGGCTCAGCTACTCACTAAACTCGCCACAAGATCGGGAGCCTATTGGGAGTCCACTGAAAAAAATCCGAAGGTGTATCGGAAGTCCGTCGGAAGATCGTCGGAACGAGACTTGACATTTGCCATTTTAAAACTTGCTTAGGACTATGTTTTCAGTTGTGTAGTTTGCATATAATTAGGGTTAGGATTAAGGGATAATCCTATATCCTGGTTAGGGACCAACTGGGCCCGAATGTGACTTGGTTTAGGCCGGACTTGAAGCCCAACCAGTGACCCATAAGGTTGGGCGGTGGCACCGCCTAGCACCTGAGAGTTCGGATGGTGGCACTGCCCAAAACCCGAGAGTTCTGGCAGTGGCACCGCCAGAACTCTGTTAATGTTGAAATTGATAGGTGATAGCACCGCCAGCCTTGGAAACCCAAGAGAATTCAAAATTTGGAGCCCAAATTTCAATCCTCTTGGGGCCTATAAATACCCCTCAATTCTCAGCAGAGAATACAACTCTTGAGAAGCAATAGATTGAGATAAAAGCCTTAGCAAAGTCTTTAGCAAGTCTTGTTTTCAATTGCTTGAGTGTTCACCTCCTTCTTTCTCGTTGAAAATTTGTAAAAGTGTGAACCACTGTAAAAGGTTGTAAGAGGGGTATTTGTCCTTCCCCTTCAAAGTGATTTGCTAGTGGAAGTTAGGAGCCTCATCGAAGAAGGCTTCGCAAGTGGATGTAGGTCATTTTGACTGAGCCACTTTAAATTGGTGTGTTCCTTGAATGTGTGAGTTATTACTTTCCTAAAATTGTTATTTACACTACTGCTAGCTTTCGGTTTTCATCTACTCAAGTTACTATCGAAACGAAATCTCCTTGTATTTACAAATTCGGTTATAAATTTATAAGTTTTAATCCGCTACACTAATTCACCCCCCCGCCCCCTTAGTGCCACTCCGATCCTAACAATTGGTATCAGATCTAGGCTCACTCTCATATTTGGTTGAATACCCAAGAGAAATAAATGGCTTACTCCGGCATGCTTGAGGGTCATTCCATTATACGTCCACCTATGTTTAATGGGTCAGATTACACGTATTGGAAAACTCGTATGAGAATCTTCCTCATTTCTATGGATTTCGAGCTTTGGTCTATTGTCGAAAATGGATTTCAAAAATCTTCTCTTCCGATTAGCTAATGGGATAAATAAGAGAAGAAGGTTTTTGCTTTAAACGCAAAGGCTATGAATGCCTTGTTTTGTGCATTAGACAAAAATAAATTCAATTGCATTTCAATTTGTGATTTGGCTTTTGATATTTGGAGGACTCTTGAGGTCACTCATGAAGGCACTAGCCGAGTGAAAGAATCCAAAATCAATATTCTTATGCACTCTTATGAACTTTTCCGAATGAAACCAAATGAGTCCATCGGAGACTTGTATACCCGTTTCATGGATGTCATCAATGGACTCAAAGCTCTTGGTAAAGATTTTTCTAACTTTGAACTTGTAACTAAAATCTTAAGATCCCTTTCTAAAAGTTAGGATCCAAAATTTACGGCCATTCAATAGGCCAAGAACCTTAAAACATTTCCTTTTAAAGAACTTATTGAGTCTCTAATGACCTACGAAATGACATGTCATGCTTATGAAGAGCTCAAGAATCCCCTTCCAAAGAACAAGAAGGATATGTCACTCACATCACAAGAAGACCACTTGAAAGGAACATCAAGTGATGAGGACAGTGACAATAACATTGCACTTTTAATTCAAAATTTTTAAAACTTTATAAGAAAGAACAAATTTAAAAATAATACCAAAAACAGACTTAAACTTAAAAAGGACCAAGTGATATGCTACGAATACAAGAAGCCAAGGCACTTCAAAAATAAATGCCCTCAAGCCAAGAAGAAGCAACCAAAGAAGAAGAAAGCTCTGAAAGCGACTTGGGACGATTCAAGTGATTCCAAAAGTGAAGAAGCTAGCAACAAAGAAGAGGCAAACTTCACGCTAATGGCTTTAGGAGAAGAGGTATGTGATTTAATTAATGAAGATTTATCTTTCGATGAACTTTCTATCACTTTTCACGAATTATTTGATGAGTGTAGAGCTGTTAGTAAGAAGTTTAATATCTTAAAGAAAGAGCATATCTTACTACAAAATAAGCTTGATAGTCTTCAAACTCCTCCATGCTCTAAGTGTGAACATTTAGAAGCAATAAAAAATAAAAATTTGCTACTTAAAGAGACTTTAAACAAGTTTAAGGTCGGTAGCAAGGGATTGGACATAATCCTTGCAAGCAAGGATCACGTCGCAAATAGAAGTAGAATTGGTTTTGTGAGAGGATCTCACCAAAATCCTACTACTTTCATTAAAGGACCCACATTACATGTTTCACCTTGTTTGAAATGTAATTTTTGTTGTAAATCTGGACATGTTGCTTACAAATGTTCATTTAAGAAAATTAGTCCACATAAATTAATATGGGTTCCTAAAGGAACTATAAATAGTTCGTTCAATAAGGAATAACAAAATTGGTAGATCAATTTTTGAGGCACCCAAAATCAAATGGGTACCTAAAAACCATCTTCTTTTGTAGACAAACCCACAAGCTAGGAGCAAGAGATGGTATCTCAATAGTAGATACTCAAGACACATGACTGGAGATCCATCTCATTTCTCTATGCTCACTAGCAAAGAAGAAGGGTACGTCACCTTTGGAGACAACAACAAAGGTAAAATCATTGGCAAGGGAACCATAGGTAACAAATTAAGTTTTTTTATTGATGTTGTATTACTAGTTGATGGATTAAAACATAATATCTTAAGTATTAGTCAATTATGCGATAAAGGTTATATCGTTAGATTTGAATCTAATGTATGCATTATTGAAAAACCAAACAATAACATGTCAATGATTGCTTTGAAACAAAATAATGTCTACACCATCACCCTTGATGAACTAAGTAATGAAATGTGCTTCTCCGCTTTAAATGATAATGCTTGGCTTTGGCATAGGAGATTAGGCCATGCAAGTATGAAACTAATATCTAAGATCTCATCTAGAGAATTAGTACGAGGGATTCCCAATATGAAGTTTGTTAAGGACAAAGTATGTGATGCATATCAACTAGGTAAACAAATAAAAACTAGTTTCAAACCAAAAAATCAAATTATCACCACTAGACCATTACAATTGATCCATTTGGACTTATTTAGACTAATTGATACGATAAGTCTAAGAGGAAGCAAATATGCTTTTGTAATTGTAGATGACTATACTAGATACACTTGGACCTATTTCTTGGCTCACAAAAGTGATTGTTTCAAATATTTCTCTAAATTTTGTAAACTCACTCAAAATGAAAAAGGCTTCATGATTTCATCAATTCGGAGTGATCACGGTAGCAAATTTCAAAACCGTGACTTTCGAAGTTTCTGTGAAGTTAATTGATATAACCACAACTTCTCCACTCCAAGAAATTCTCAACAAAATGGAGTAGTTGAAAAAAAAAATAGAAACCTATAAGAAATGACAAGAACTATGTTGAATGAACATAATCTACCCAAGTATTTTTGGGCTGAAGCCGTGAATACGGCTTGCAACATCATGAATAGGGTTCTAATAAGATCATCTCTATCAAAAACTCTCTATGAACTA
This sequence comes from Musa acuminata AAA Group, assembly GCF_036884655.1. Taxonomy (NCBI): domain Eukaryota; kingdom Viridiplantae; phylum Streptophyta; class Magnoliopsida; order Zingiberales; family Musaceae; genus Musa; species Musa acuminata. The sequence goes on along the minus strand of NC_088346.1, from coordinate 35,574,138 downwards.
TGGAATAACAAAAAACCAAATGTTTCTTATTTTAAAGTTTTCGGTTGCAAATGCTTTATTTTGTATGAAAAGGATGCCTTAGGAAAATTTGATGCTAAATCCGATGAAGACATCTTTCTTGGTTACTCTTCCGTTTCTAAGGCTTTTCATGTTTTTAATAAAAGAACCTTAGTTATAGTAGAGTCTATTTATGTAGTTTTTAATGAAATTTCCGAGTTAAAGAAAAATGATTTTGATGATGATCTTAGTTTTGATAATCTGAATTTAAATGAACACCCTCCTCAAAATAGTAACTTGGATGCATCTTCTTCCGAAATTTCCTTACCTAAGGAATGGAAGTATATAGATGCTCATCCAAAGGAGCTAATTATAGGAGATACATCAAAAGGGGTTCAAACATGTTCTTCCTTCAAGAATTTTTGTCCTAACGCCACCTTCCTTTCTCAAATCAAACCTAAATGCATTGATGAGGCCTTGAAAGATAATTCTTGGGTCATTGCAATGCAAGAGAAATTGAACCAATTTAAGAGGAATGAGGTATGGAAGCTTGTTCCTAGACCTAGTGACCATTTAGTCATTGGTACTAAATGGGTCTTTAGAAACAAGCAAGATGAATGCGGTATCGTGGTTAGAAACAAGGCTAAATTAGTGGCCAAAGGTTTCAACCAAGAAGAAAGTATCAACTACGAAGAAACCTTCGCTCCTGTGATAAGATTAGAAGCCATTAGGATGCTCCTTGCCTATGCTAGTAGTAATAATTTTAAACTATTTCAAATGGATGTCAAAAGTGCCTTCTTGAATGGTTTTATTTCCGAAGAAGTATATGTCGAACAACCTCTCGGATTTGAAAATTCTCTTCTTTCTAATCATATATTCAAATTGACTAAGGCTCTTTATAGCTTGAAACAAGCTCCTAGAGCTTGGTATGAAAGGCTTAATTCCTTTCTTATTTTAAATAATTTTACCAAAGGCAAGGTTGATACTACATTGTTTATCAAACACTTTGAAAACAATTTTCTTATTGTGTAAATTTATGTTGACGATATTATTTTTGGTTCTTTGGATGAATCACTATGTGAATCATTTGCTAAGTGTATGAGTCATGAATTTGAAATGAGTCTAATGGGTGAATTAACCTTCTTTTTAGGATTACAAATTAAATAACTTAGTGATGATATAATTCTTAATCAATCTAAATACACATTAGAATTGTTATAATGATTTAACATGGATAGTTCAAAAGGATAAACACTCCTATGAGTACTTCAACGAAGTTAGATATGGATGAAAATGGTGAGAATTTTGATCAGAAAACATATAGGGGAATGATAGGTAGTCTACTTTATCTCACTATGACTAGACCGGATATCATGTTTAGTATAGGACTTTGCGCTAAGTTTCAATATAATCCTAAATTATCTCACCTTAAGAGTGTTAAAAGAGTATTTAGATATCTTAAAGGAACTCCCAATTTAAGATTGTGGTATCTAAAATCCGATAAATTCGATTTAATAGCTTATGCAGATGCCGATTTTGGCGGATGCAGGATAGATAGAAAAAGTACATCCGGAACATGCCAATTTTTAGGACATGCACTTGTTTCTTGGACTTCCAAGAAACAAAACTCAGTTGCACTATCTACGGTGGAAGCCAAATTCATTGCTGCAAGTGCATTACTTGATCCACCATCTTGTCTAGATAATGGCTCCCAAGAGATCAACAAGAACAAAAGGGAAAAGGGTTGAAGGAGATTCATATGACCAAAATCTTTTTGGATCCAAAAAAATAGCACTTAGGTTTTCAAATTTCGAAACAAGAACTATACATAAGGGTAAACATGTTGATCTAAATGAACTAGGAAACCTAGAACCCATTAGGTGGTTTGCCAATTTAGATGCCTTACCTCTCCTACAAATCAATGAACCAATTTATCCTAGGTTAGTTAGGCTATTTTATGCAAACTTATGTGTGGACAACGAAAGCCTAAGTACTTACCTTTTAGGAACACAGATTAGAATCTTTGATAGTACCATTTATGAACTAATTAGAATTACTGAAAAGGATAAGGGATATTACTTTAGAAATAAATGAGATGTCAATGTAATCAGAGCAACTTACTCTGAAGCCTTAGAAACTGTCTTTGAAAATCCGAACTCAAGCATGATACCCAAAAGTTACGAGCACCTATTACCCTTTAACTCTAAAATTCTTCATCACATCATGACTAGCATACTATTTCCCAAACAATTTCATCTTGATGAAATGAGTCAAATAGAGCTAAGCACCATGTACTGGATTATAACCGAACAACATAATTGCTTTGGATACTTAATCCAGCAACATGCAGGATATAATAGCTAAATATACTATGTTACTATATGGAGGGTTAATTACTTGATTTATACTTGCCATGATATTTGTGTCTCGCTTGATGAAGAAATAATTCAAGTTGATCAATTTAACACCATTAATAGAAATCTACTGAAAAGACTTAGGTGCACATTTAGCAATGGTATATGGGTTCGGCAACCTAGAAGGACTGATCCAATTCCCCCACCAGTAAAACACCTCGAAACACCAATTTTTAGTGGAAATAAATCTCCTCCTAGTCCCTTTGGTGTAGCACCTTCAGCTTCTGCTTCATCTTCTGAAGAACTCATTATGGTAGAATTGCATCAGATCAAATCATAACAAGACAAACTTAAATCACAGCAAGAGCAAATTCAAATTTAGCAAATGGAAATTTTAAAGGAACTACAATAAATGAATCGAAAAATAGATGTCCTGTATAAGAACTATGGATTTCCTCCTAAGAATTAATCGATATGCCTTCTTATTCTGTTACTTTGACATGTGATCCTTGTATGATTACTCTTAATGCCAAGTTAAAGTTTTGTCATCTTCTTTCTTTTGTATGAAAGCCATGCCTCTTAATGAGATGAATTTTGAATGAATGCTGATTGTTTTTTAAATTTTGGATGAATTCTGGATAAATGATGATTTTTTATGAGATGAATTTTGGATGGATGTTGAATTTTGTATGATCGATCTTAAGGCTGGATTTCTTTTCTAATGATTTTTACGCTTCAATTCCCATCTCCTTTTTGTTGATGACAAAGGGGGAGAAGAATGAGCAAAAGATGACTTGTGATGACTTGACTTATAAACGCTTGTGTAATGTAAAATGTCTTATATGCATCGTAAAATCCCTTAAGAATATCGCAAGTTCTTAGATTGATTGATCATATAAAATTCATGTTGAAAATTCTTATCTCTTGTCGAAGTGATAATTGTCTTTTATCATTCGGCTTGAAAATGATTTTTATAACTTGAAATGATGAGAAATACGAAGCTTCGTAATTACTCATGCTTAAAGAGAATAACGATAAGATCAACAAATAGAACTTATCGGTTTAGGTTTGAATTCAAGAGATTGAAATCAAGTGTTTTTATCTTCTCATAATATGGCACATAGATAGGGAGAGTTATGTTTAACTCCGTCATTGATTGATTGTCATCATCAAAAAGGGGGAGATTGTTGAATCTCATATTTTGATGATGAAAACAATTGATGGGTTAATTGATCTAATCCATATTATTGAGTTAAGTGTGTAGGATTAACTATGATAGCCTGAAAACATAAAGCAAGGAAACTAGAGTCAAGTTCGATGGGTGTTTGTGTTAGGACACTAGCTTGGAGAGTCCTAATTGAGAGGGACATTCATGTAAAACTGTTAGGACTCTAGCTAGGAGAGTCCTAATTGAGAGGGACATTCTGTTAGGACTCTAGCTAGGAGAGTCCTAATTGAGAGGGGCATTCAAGGAGGAGGTGTTTTCTTAGAGAAGAATTAGGAGTTGTAAGGGAATAAGAGTCTTGACTATGAGTCCTACTAGGAGTTGGTTAGAAGTAAGAGTCTTAAGTATGAGTCATATTAGGAGTTAGGGTTTAGAAGCCCTATAAATAGCCATGTATTCCTTCTCTTTTCATAAGCAATAGATGAATCTTTTCTGCAGCCTTTGAGCAGCAACTTGGAGGGAGGAACCCCTATAGAGTTCCAAGGAGGCCGATCCCCTAAAGAGATCAACCCCAAGTTTAGAATCTGCAAGGGTTCTACCACCTAGTATCAGAGTAGCATTCTTGGTGTCTCGCTGCCCTTCCACAGCCATCCATCAACCCTCTACAACCATCCAAAGTAATTCCCACAATTGCTTAAAAGATCGTCACCGAATTCCCCCATCATCTCCACCACCACGGATCATCCTTTGATCTCCCCGTGAATTGCAACAGGTTCTAGTTTCCTACCTTACTGCTGCTGCAATTTAGTTATCCTTATTTGAAAATCAAAAAAAAAAAAAAAAAAGTTCCTATATTGTTGCATAAACTTTTCGTCACAAAGTTTTCATCTCTACGACGAAAGATACATTGTAGAATTCCAGCCCCATAGCACCATCTGTTTGATCTTGCTACTATGCTTTTTCTATCCAAATTTCTATGAAATTTTTATGACATCTTTGACACTTCCTAACAGTGGATTTACCTTTGGTTTCATCAAAAAATTCTCAATATAAACTACTGATCTTTTATGTCCAATCTACTGCACTTGAATTGCAGAATTCAAGCCGCATAGCACCATCTGTTTGATCTTGCTACTGTGCTTTTTCTATCCAAATTTCTACGATTTTTTTATGACATCATTGACACTTCCTAATAGTGGATTTACCTTTGGTTTCATCGAAAAATTCTCAATATAAACTACTAATCTTTTATGTCCAATCTGCTGCACTTGAAAATCTATGCTGCAGAAAATTTCAGCTGCATATCGTTGCCTTAACCCATCTATTTGCAATCTTTTTTGAATGAAATTTCTTATACAATTCATAGATCATCTTGGCTTCCATCTAAGAATTATCTATTAAGAAATTCATCTCTAAAAATGATTTTATGTTGCTGCAAATTTTCATCGTAACCCGCTGAAATTTTTCGACGACAATTCTGCAATTGCAATTTCCTTGCTATTATACTACCGAAATTTTCTTGATTAAATTAGATATCCTTGATGTCATATAAACTGTGATTTTGCTATCAATTCCCTCCTCAATTCTCTTAAGTTTTTGGTGGAAATTACGTCGAGAAACCGTTGTTTCTTCGACGACAATTCTACTCTTACAAGACAGCACATACTTGCTGCAACTACTATGGATTTCTGTCAAACCTTTGCTACCATCTACAACAGATCCAAAACTTTCATCCACAACCCTAAAACTCTGCCAAACCACACCCTCAAACTGTACCCAAAACAGCCACAAAACAAGCCTAAACCGTAGCCTACATCCACCAATCCACCAACCCTTTCAACCATCACTTCTCTCAACCTATACATGCCTTTAACCCAACAACAAAAGAGAGATTTTGGGGCATATACTATGGCATCTAAGGAGGTAATCAATGCTAAATTTGAAGCCTTGGAGGTGCGAATGGAGGATAAGATTCGGATGCTCTTTACCGAACTCAGATTGGGCCGACCACTAAGCCCGAAGAAATCAAATCAAGGAGAGAGCTTTGCCCAATCACACCAAGCCTGAATAGATGACTTCCAAGGGAGGGGAGGCTATATGACTGACCCCAACTATCCATGCATGAGAGTGAACTTCCCTAGATGGGAAGAAGGAGACCCGATTGGTTGGATCTCGCGCGCGGAGAGATATTTTCGGTACCACAAAACCGCGGATGTATCTATGGTGAAAATTGCAGCTATACATCTTGAAGGGGATGCTATACAGTGGTTTGATTGGTTTGAATATACTTATGGAGTCCTTTCATGGCGACAATTCAAAGAAGGACTGCTAATTCGCTTCAGACCAACCGATTACGAGAATATTGATGAACAACTAGTAAAGATCCGACAAACCTCCACCATTCAGGAGTACCAAACCAGGTTTGAAAGGTTATCTAATCAAACTTGTGATTGGTCTCAAAAACAGCTATTGAGGACCTTCATTGAGGGCTTAAAGCTGGAGATCCGAGGAGAAGTTAAAGCGCGACAACCGTACACGCTTATGGCAGCCATCTCTTTCGCACGACATCAAGAGGAGAAATTGAACCATGAAGCTCGAAGGACTAGGGTCACTCCTCAACCAGCAATATTGAAGCCCTTAGCCCCCCCTACTATTGACCGAGTCCCTGCACCAAAAAGGTTGACAAGAGAAGAGCTTCAGGAGCGATTTTCGAAGGGGTTATGTTGGCATTGCGACGAGCCATGGAGCCATGAGCATCGCTGTAGTAAAGGGAGACTTTTTATCATTGAACCAGTAGAAGAAAAAGTCATTGAATATCCAAAAGAGAGTATTGAACATAAAGAAGAAGATGCAGAAGAAGAGCCACAACCGACCGAAGTTACGGTACATGCACTAGCCAGCTACTCAAACCCGCAAACGATGAAAGTTGGAGGCCTTCTCAAACAACAACCGATCACTGTTTTCATCGACACGGGCAGCACTAATAATATCCTAAACAGTAAGGTTGCTATCCGAGTGGCATTACCTATCGAGAATCACTGCAGGTTTGATGTTAAGGTCATCGACAGACAGATTTTGAAGTGTGATCGTAGGCGCACGCAGGAGAAACTATTGCTGTAGGACCAAGAGATAATTACAGATTTCTTCCTTTTTCCTCTTGATGATCATGAGGCCATGCTCAGAATTAAATGGTTGACAACATTAGGTGATTTTTCTTGGAATTTTATGAAACTAATTATGAAATTTTACAATAAGGAGAAACAGGTGATACTGCACTGGAAACGTGGGGGCGACGTAACGATGATTTGCACATAACAAATGAAGAAGGTTTTGCATAAAGCATGCAGTAGCTTTTTGGTACAACTTGAGCAGCAAACTAAGGGAGAGTCAACAGAATTTGAAGATCCAAATCTACTTCCTTTGCTTGCTGAATTTTTAGATATATTTGACGAACCACGCAACCTACCTCTTACCCGCCGGCATGATTATTATATAACGATTCTTCCAAGCAAACCTCCAGCAAATGCTCAGCCATATCAGTATCCACATCTCCAGAAGGATGAAATAGAATGGATTGTAAAAGAGATGCTCGAAATAGGAGTTATTCGGCCATGTTGCAGCCCCTACTCTTCACCGGTGCTCCCCATACGAAAGAAGGACAAAACATGGCGATTATGTGTTGACTACCGAGCTCTCAATGGCATAACCATCAAGGATAAATACCCTATTCTAGTAGTAGATGAATTGCTTGATGAAAGGGAGCACAAAACTTCACAAAGCTGGACCTTCGATCCGGGTATCATCAAATACAAGTATGCGAAGAAGACATACCGAAAACCATCTTTTGAACACACAACAACCACTATGAATTTTTGCTTTCTTCAAAAGAAGGTGGAATATCTTGGGCATATCATATCAGAGGAAGGTGTGGCAGAAGACCCCTTCAAAATTGAAGCAATGCAAAACTGGCCTACCCCGAGGAACGTAAAATTGCTACATGGCTTTATGGGTTTAACAGGCTACTACTGCAAGTTCGTGAAAAACTATGGCGACATCAGTGCACCACTTACTTCCTTACTGAAAATAGATGTCTTCCAATGGTCGGATAGAGCCTCCGTTGCCTTCGACAAACTTAAGGCAGCCATGACGACGACGCCGGTGCTAACACTACCATATTTTAACCGACCCTTCATTATTGAGGCCGACGCATCTGGAGTCAGAATTGGAGCCATTCTCATGCAAGATGGCCGACCACTCGCATACACTAGCAAGGCATTATCTCCCTCCCATCAAAATAAGTCAACATATGATAAGGAGATGCTCGCCATTGTGCATGCAGCAATGAGGTGGAGACCCTACTTGATTGGTCGACGATTTCAAAATAAAACCGACCATAAAAGCCTCAAGTACTTTTTGGAGCGAAAGATACCATCCCCTGAGCAGCAAAAATGGGTAACAAAACTTCTTCGATTTGATTTTGAAATAACTTACAAAAAGGGGAAAGAGAATGTTCTTGCAGATGCGCTTTCGCAACTACCCGAGCAAGTTGAAGTTTCGGCCGTTTCACTTTCGACCAGCGACTTCCTTGAGGATATTAAGATGGAATGGCAGGAAGATTCAGATACTAGTAAGATTATAAAAAAATTGGAGGAAGCACCAAGCCCCATGTCTCATTACAATCGGGACTCAAAAGAATTATGCTATAAGGGACGCATTGTGCTTGTGACAAATTCTACTTGCATCTTCAAGAGCAGATTTTGGACAAAGTTATTCCATATGCAGGGTACTAAATTGAAAAGGAGTATGACATATCACCCACAAACCAACAGCCAGACGGAAGTTTTAAATAGGTGCTTGGAGACAGCCCAAAGCCACCCACCAAATATGACTACGCAAAGAGAACTCCAGACCCAGCCAAGTGCCATTATTGATCGACGGATCGTGACTCGACGACGACGACCCACTAATGAAGTGCTAATAAAGTGGGCGAATCTACCAATAGAAGATGCCACTTGGGAGAACTATGACGACTTGAAGATCAAATTCCCAGAATTCACGAATCATCAGCCTCGAGGACAAGGCTGATTTGAAGAGGGCGGGTCTGTTAGGACTCTAGCTTGGAGAGTCCTAATTGAGAGGGACATTCATGTAAAACTGTTAGGACTCTAGCTAGGAGAGTCCTAATTGAGAGGGGCATTCAAGTAGGAGGTGTTTTCTTAGAGAAGAATTAGGAGTTGTAAGGGAATAGGAGTCTTGACTATGAGTCCTACTAGGAGTTGGTTAGAAGTAAGAGTCTTAAGTATGAGTCCTATTAGGAGTTAGGGTTTAGAAGCCCTATAAATAGCCATGTATTCCTTCTCTTTTCATAAGCAATAGATGAATCTTTTCTACAGCCTTTGAGTAGTAACTTGGAGGGAGGAACCCCTATAGAGTTCCAAGGAGGTCGATCCCCTAAAGAGATCAACCCCAAGTTTAGAATCTACAAGGGTTCTACCAGTTTGAGAGTCCGAAGATTTATTGGAGATGCTGCTGGAGCCAACCGAGAAGAAATCGGGGATGTGTCGAAGTTTTCGGAAGTCCGCCGAAGAGATCGTCGGAGGTTCGTAAAGATTACTGAGAAGGCTCGGCTACTCACTGAACTCACCACAAGATCAGGAGCTTGCTAGGAGTCTATCGAAAGAAATCCGAAGGTGCATCGGAAGTCCGTCGGAAGATCGCCGAAATGCTCACCGGAATGAGACTTGACATTTGCCATTTTAAAACTTGCTTAGGACTATGTTTTTAGTTATGTAGTTTGCATGTAATTAGGATTAGGATTAAGGGATAATCCTATATCCTAGTTAGGGGCCAACTAGGCCCGAATGTGACTTGGTTTGGGCCAGACTTGAAGCCCAACTAGTGACCCATAAGGTCGGGCGGTGGCACCGCCTAGCACCCGAGAGTTCGGGAGGTGGCACCGCCCTGAACCCGAGAGTTCCGACAGTGGCACCGCCAGAACTCTGTTAATGTTGAAATTGACAGGCGGTGGCACCGCTAGCCTCAGAAATCCAAGAGAATTCAAAATTTGGAGCCCAAATTTGAATCCTCTTGGGGCCTATAAATACCCCTCAATTCTCAGCAGAGAATACAACTCTTGAGAAGTAATAGATTGAGATAAAAGCCTTAGCAAAGTCTTTAGTAAGTCTTGTTTTCAATTGCTTGAATGTTCACCTCCTTCTTTCTCATTGAAAATTTGTAAGAGTGTGAACCACTGTAAAAGGTTGTAAGAGGGGTATTTGTCCTTCCCCTTCAAAGTGATTTGCTAGTGGAAGTTGGGAGCCTCATCAAAGAAGGCTTCGCAAGTGGTTGTAGGTTATTTTGACGAACCACTTTAAATTGGTGTGTTTCTTGAATGTGTGAGTTCTTACTTTCCTGAAATTGTTATTTACACTACTGCTAGCTTTCGGTTTTCATCTACTTGTATTTACGAATTCGTTTTTAAACTTACAAGTTTTAATCCGCTGCACTAATTTACCCCCCTCTTAGTACTGCTCCGATCCTAACATTCTTCACTTTTTAAACTCTCTGTGCTTGTATGTTTTAACCAGGGATGAGAGGGGTATTTATAAGCTTCAAGTTGATTCAAACTTGGAGCCTAAAACTTTTCCATCTCGGGTTCCCTAAGCATTGGCGGTACCACCGCTTGGCACCCTGTCAGGAGCGGAACAATCGCTTAGATCGGAGGTATCACCACGTGACATAGTCTCGAAGACTGTGCCATGACGATGAGACTTCTTGGGGCATTGTTTGGGCCTCTTATTGGGCCCAATATAGTCCTTACATGGGCCTAACTGGCCCCTAATTGGGTTTGCCTAAATCCAAATCCAATTACATGCTAACTACGAAATCTATGACATAATCTCAACTAAACAAGTCCGTAAGTCTATTCTTCTGGCGAGCTTCCGACGATCTTCCGACGAACTTTTGATGATCTCTCGGCAATGTTCCGGCAGACTCCCAACAAGCTCCTAGACTTCATGACGATCTTCTTAGTGAGTTCCGATGAGCTTCTCTGGCAAGCTCCGAGACTTCTCGGTTGGTTCTGCCAGAACTTCTAATGAACGTCCAGACTTCCGTTGAACTCTCAAACTCTCAACGAAGTCGCGTCCTTGACTCTGGGACTTCATAGTTAATCCTGCACATGTAAAAACATACTTCGATCTAGACAATTAATACTAAGCATTAATCATGTTGTTCGGCATGTCATTGGTCCCTCGACGCTTCGTCCGATTCTTCGGCACCTCGTCCTCTCTTGCGGCCTATTGCCCAATCGGCTAGTTGAATCCGCAACTCCAATATCCTTAGCACAATATCTGTCTTCTTGGCCTGATATCTGAATCCATGGCCTGAAGCTTTCTGTCGATACGTCGACCGATCCACCGGCTCGACGTCCAATCTTCTGACATGATTTCCCCCAACATAACATGATTCTTCCCGCTTTAATTGTCTCATCTTGATCGAAGCATCATGTGCCACTCAAAACGCATATTAAATCATAAATACATATCGATTGGTTTCATCATCAAAATTCGAGATTCAACAATCTCCCCCTTTTTGATGATGACAACCAATCGATGATGGAGTTAACCAAACTCCCCCTATCAATATGCCATATTGATAGAAACTCTTGGATTCAAAAATCCAAGTAATATGTCATGATCAAATCATGTATTACGTCAACATACTTCTCCTCCATTGTCATCAACAAAAAGGAGAAGTTCCACTATCAAGTGTTTATGATATTAATTCAACTTATTGCATGAAAAAAATAATATCAAGTTTTATCATCATGAAATTTGAAGCTAGAAAATTTAGCAAGTGTTACATCATGCTTAGAACATTCAAGCTATCAAGTTGTAGATATGCATGTTTTACAACATACAAGCTAGCAAATTTAAAGATGTGCAAGTTGGCATATTTGCTTCTTAAGATAGGCAAGATATCACTTCTTTGTAATGTTCAAGATAGCAAGTTTTACATCATGCAAGCTAGCAAATTAGAGATGTTCAAGAAAGCAACTCTTGCTTCTTGAAATATGCAATTTGCAAGCTAGCAAATTTTTGCTTCCTTTGTTTGAGCTAGCAATTTTGCTTCTATTGCAAAGTGCAAGTTAGCATGTTTTGCATCTTGAGCTAGCAATATTTCTCTTCCTTTGTTATTGTAAAAAAGAAGGGAAGACCCTTTACCTCAATTTCTACATCATGATAAAGGTAAGTATCAATCTTATTTGTACATCATTATATTTTCAAATTAAAACATGCATAATTTCAAAACCATACATTTCATTTTTCATGCATGATAAAATAAATCAATCATTATTATGATCATATCAAACATGATACTATGACATTAAAATTTTTACGCATTTATCAACATTTTGATCATGATACCAAACATTCATCATTTAAAGTATTCGTGATACCAAACATACATCATTTTAGCAACAAATCATATCATTTTAAATCATGATGGTATCTAAATGTCAAATTATATTGTATCCCATATTTCATGCATATTTTTATTTCATCACGTTCATTTCATCTTATCAAGAAAAATTAATTGGGTGATGAATACAAGGAGTTATACAAAAATAAATCATATAATGAGAAATAAGATCATGTAAATACCAAAAGACATGATTCATATATTAAATCCCTTCTTAAATGAAATACCAAGAAGAATTATAGGAGAACGATTAATGAAAAATCTTGATTCATAATAAATTTTAATTTGTAATATCAAGGAATCAAGATCATGATTTGGATAAAAAATTATTCAAATTTAAATCATCAAAATCATTTTTAAAGTCCAAGAGATTCGTAAAAATGATACAAACGGATTCATCAAAACCAAAAAGATAGGAAAAAATAATTTTTAAAAAATATTTTCCTCTTTTTTGTTGTCTCTATTCATATGATTTTATTTCATTTTTGCCAAATAAAAATATGTATCATTTTTAAAACCGAAAGTGTAAGATTTATTATGACAAAGATCAATAAGGCACTTTCATTATAGTGAAGATTGATAATCTGTAAATCGCAATATTCATCATGAATTATAAAACCATTAAACATGATTTCAAATCAATATGCTCAAGTTTTTGTATGAAAACATACATCATAGTTTAAAGCTGAAAAGGCCACATTCATTAACATAAAAATCGATAATCCATAATTCTCAAAATTCATCATGCATCATTTCGAAAGATATACTCATTAAACATGATCATTATGTATTAAATTATCAAGCATGATTTTATATTTTCAATCAAAATCATTTTGTTTGTTTATCATAAAATATGTATTTTTTATGATTATTTTTAAAATCATTGGAAAGGTAAGCATGATCTAATTTTATTTTTACATTTTTATTAAACATACAATTAAAAAAATATTTAATTTTCTTAAAATAAATTAAAATTAAATTAAAAATAAGTCATGAGAAGAATTATGTAATTTCAAAATAAACTAAAGACATTTTGATTACCTCAACGTCGAAAGCCGTTAAGGTGTAGTTTGCCACCTTGCTTTTGTTGAGTTTCTTCTCATCTTCGGAGGAGCTTGATTCATTTCAATTTGTGTTCTTCTTTTTGCTTTCAAAGCAAGTAGTTGCGTTCTTTTTTATCTTTAATTTTTGTTTCATGAACTTCTTATATTTCATTAGTAGTTTAAGTTCACTATCACTTGAGCTTATGCTCGAGTGGTTTTCAATTGTTCTAAGTACCAAATCCTTCCTGTTCTTTGGAAGGTGGTTTTGTTCATCATGTGTATTGTTCACCATTTCATATATCATCAATGAACTGATAAGTTCTTCAAGTGGAAATATATTTAAATCTTTTATTTCTTGTATTGCCATTACTTTCGATTCCCAAGTTTTAGAAAATGATCTTAAGATCTTGTTAATGAGTTCAAAATTTGAAAAACTTTTACCAAGTCCTTTTAGACTATTGACGACATCCGTAAAACGGATGTACATGTCTCCAAAAGTCTCGCTTGGTTTCATATGAAAAAGTTCAAAATCATGCATCAAAAAATTGATTTTTGAATCTTTTAATCTACTTGTGCCATCATGAGTGGTTTGAAGAATATGCCAAATGTCGAAAGTCAATTCGTAAGTAGAAACCCATTTAAACTCGTTTTTGTCTAAGGCGTAAAACAAGGCATTCATAGCCTTTGCATTTAGAGAAAAAAAAGTCTTCTTCTCTAAATCATTCCAATGGTTTATTGGAAGAAAAGACATTCCAAATATGTTTTCAACTATGTGCCATAAGTTCAAATACAAAGAAAGCAAGAAAACTCTCATTCGAGTTTTCCAATAAATGTAGTCTGTCCTATTAAAAAAGGGAGGACGAATGAGAGAGTGACCCTCTTGAAAGCCGTAAAAAGTCATTTCTCTTGGGTGTTAAACCAACTAGAAATCACGAGGCTCTGATACCAATTGTTAGGATCAAGAGCGGCACTAAGAGGGGGGGTGAATTAGTGCAGCGGAAAAATCACGTCTTCAAAAACTTTCGCACGATAAAATCTATTTACGTTGACAATGATTTCAAAAAAATAACTTAAAAGCATATGGAAGCATGGTGACTAAGTAAAGTAGTTTGCAGTATGTAAATGGCAACAATAGAAATGCAAACCAGTTTTTAGAATGGTTCGGTCAACGTGACCTACATCCACTTTTGTCTTCCTCGTCCGATGAGATCACTGGTGTCGAGTCGAGGCCTTCCTTCAATAGGCGAAGGCCAATCACCTTTTACACCCCTCTTCTTCTTTTCATGGGTTTAGGAGATAACCCTTACAAGCACTCACTCTCCTCTCTAAACAGAATTCTAACACTTAGACTAGAGGAGGATTCTCACAAGAGATTTCTACAACAATTCTTTACTTTTTAAACTCTCTGTGCTTGTATGTTTTAACTAGGGATGATAGGGGTATTTATAAGCTTCAAGTTGATTCAAACTTGGAGCCTAAAACTTTCCTATCCTGGGTTCCCTAGGCACGGGCGGTACCACCGCCTAATGTGAGTCTGACACTTACACTTACACCGCCTAGGGGGCAGTGTTGAGTAGTACCATCGCCTGGCACCCTACTAGGGGCAGTACAACTGCCCAGACTAGCGGTACCACTGCCTGATATAGTCTCAAAAATTATGCCACGACGGTGAGACTTCTTAGGGCACTATTTAGGCCTCTCATTGGGCCAAACATAGTCCTTACATGGGCCTAGCTGGCTCCTAATTGCGTTGGCCCAAATCCAAACCCAATTACGTGCTAACTACGAAATCTAAGACATAATCTCAACTAAACAAGTCCGTAAGTCTATTCTTCCCGCGAGCTTCCGGCGAACTTCCGACGATCTCTCGGTAATGTTCCGATGGACTCCTGGCAAGCTCTTGGAATTCACGACAATCTTCTTGGTGAGTTCCGATGAGCTTCTCTGGCAAGCTCTGAGACTTCTCGGCTGGTTCCGCCAGAACTTTCGATGAATGTCCAGACTTCCGACGAACTATTGAACTCCCAATGAAGTCGTGTCCTTGACTCCGAGACTTCATTTTGCTTCATGCCTTGCTATCGTAGTTAATTCTGTACATGTAAAAACATACTTCAATCTAGATGATTAATACTAAGTATTAATCATGTTGACCGGCATGTCATTGGTCCCTCGATGCTTCGTCCGATTCTTCGGCACATCGTCCTCTCTTACCGCCTATTGTCCAATCGGCCAATTAACTCCACAACTCCAATATCCTTGGCGCAATATCAGCTCTTTTTAGCCCGATGCTCGAATCCATGGCTTGAAGCCTTCTGTCGATATGTCTACCGATCCACCGGCTCAACATCCAATCTTCTAACATGTTTTCCCCCGGCACAACATGATTCTTCCTGCTTTAATTGTCTTATCATGATCGAAGCATCCTATGTCACTCAAAACAAAGATTAAATCATAAATACATATCGATTGCTTTTATCATCAAAATCCAAGATTCAACACCTTAGTGATGAAGAAGTCGTTGTCCACACACTTAACGGCCTAGCGGACGAGTATAAGGAACTGACAGCAACAATACGAGCATACGATTTACCAATATCATTTAAAGAACTCTATAATAAGTTGACTAACTACAAGATGTATCTCAAGCGCAAGGAAAATTTTCTAGGACCATCCATCACAGCTCAAGTCAGTCAAAAATCCAAGAAGAAGGGCAACCGATATAACAAAATCGTTAACAAAGGTTTGGCCAGAATGCCTCCTGAACTTATGGGCTCTAAACAAACCTCCCCTCCACCTCATTAACATTTTAGTCATAACCATCAAGGTGTCTATTTCAATTATCCTTAGCCTTTGCATCTTGATCACACAAATCAACAAAGAGTTATCTGCCAACTGTGTGATAAAGTTGGCCACTCTGTAAAAGTCCGTCGAACTCAACCTAGACTTCCTCCTCCGTCACATTGGCCTCAAGCAAATCTCACAACTACTCTGAATACTAGTCAACAAAATTGGATTATGGATTTTAGCTCATCTTATCACATCACCTCTGATCTACAGAACTTATCCATCTATAACAATTATGGGGGAAATGAAGACATCATCATCGGTAATGGTAAAGGAATCCCTATTACTCATACTAGTTCCATAATACTTAATTCACATAGCACAACTTTTATGCTCGATGATGTTTTGTGTGCACCTCATATCAAACGAAATCTCATTTTCGTTTATCAATTCTGCAAACAAAATAATACATCAATTGAATTCTTTCCTAACTCCTTTCTTGTCAATGATTTAAGCACAAAGAAATCTTTGGTCTAAGGCCAGAGTAAGGACAATATTTACAAGTGGTTATCAATTCCACAAATCACCCAGTCCACTGCCTACTCTTCCATCATAACTCTAATTGATATGTGGTATCGTCGTCTTAGTCATCCCTCATCCTCTATCTAGTAAAAATTACTTTCTCGTTATTCTCTTTCTATGCTTAAAACTAGTTGCATTATAACTCATTATGATGCTTGTTTAAGTAATAAAAGTCATAGACTCCCTTTTGGAATATCCTTCCTATCCTGCTCTGAACCTTTTGAAATTATTTATATTGATATTTGGAGCCCTACCCTAATCACTTCTTTTGAAAAGTTTAGATTTTATGTTATTTTTGTAGACTATTTCACCAAGTACACATGGTTATACTCTCTCCGCCATAAATATGATGTTTTGACAATCTTTACCAACTTTAGAAGGTTGGTTGATAATTTCTTTCAATCTACAATTAAAACAGTTTACTCCGATGGAGGCGGTGAATATTAAGCCCTTACATCCTACCTCTCAGCTTGTGGTATACAACACCTTAAGTCAACCCCACATACTCCTCAACTAGTTGGCTCTATTGAATGCAAACATCGACATATAGTTGAAACTGGTCTCACACTCCTACATCAAGCCTCCATGCCAACAACCTTTTAGTAGGAAGTTTTTCAAGCTACCGTCTACCGTATTAATCGTATGCTCACTCCAATCCTCCAATACGAGTCACCATTTGAAAAATTATTTTACAAATCCTCAAACCTTCAAAAACTCAAAGTGTTTGGCTATTTATGTTATCCATAGCTCCGTCCCTATGCCTCCCATAAGATAACATCAAGATCTAAACCTTGTGTTTTCATTGGATACTCTCTTGAATATAATGTCTTTCGATGCTACGAAACCCAAATTCATAAAGTCTTTATATCCTGTCATGTTGTTTTTGTGGAGTCTACCTTTCCATTTCAAAACCATGAGTCTCCTATTGTGCGACCTACTCTAATAAATATACATTATTGGAGTACAACGTCGAATGAGCCTCCCACAACACTATCCAGTCTTTTTCCTCATGATCCACACTCTTGTTCTCTCGGTACAACAACTCTTCACTCCCTCTATTACTTCTCAAGTTTCTCCTATTGCTGAAATAATGCCCTCGGAACCACAATCACTATCTTTACCCTCCTCACAACCTAGTGACACTGAAATACCTCAGCCTGCCCGAACCCTATTAATTCCTCTTCACCGCCCATACCAACAACACAACCTATAGCCCCTGGATATCTAATAACAACACACTCTAAAATTGGTATTTTCAAACTGTTGGGCAAGCCAATCATGTGAGTGATGACACGTGTAATATGATATGCATTCTTTTTTCTTATTATATTTTGGCATTTTATCACTTTATATTGCTTGTTGCATATATGCATATATATATTGTGATGTCCATGGAACTATGCAATGAGAATCAGATCGTGATGAGATTACGATAATGAGACCAATTTGCCTTTAAACACAGATCCTAAACAATCTCGGTCATAGGTTACTCGAGAGGGACATCGAGATAACCGGATAGACTGGTGTACTATATACTCATACATATGATGGAGGCAGCTGGTCTTATAGCTACTTATGTGGGGATACTAGGGCTACAGTATAGGTGCTCATTGGAGAATGAGTTAACTAATTGATCCGTTTACAGAATATTGGATGGTTGATGATGCCTTATTGTCAAACAATGATTCTGTCATCCCAATGGTATATCTAATCATTAACTTGAGACCCTAAAGATATCCCGTATGAGTACTCCACTCTTTGATACCAAACTTATAGGTCTGGAGGTTTCAGATGTAGCACAGCCAGTCATCGGGAGTGGTAGCCAACCTTACGAGGACTATTGAGTGTCGATAGAGGATCATCCACTCTTGATGTTAGGAGATGAATATCTGATATGCTCTTGCTCAAACAAATCCATTGCCATGGCCGTTTGGATTAAGAGAGAAAAGTTCTCTGGGAGAATCCGATTAGAGCGAGACTCGAGGAGAAACCATATGGGCTTGACAGTACCATGCTCGATATACAATCTCTAGGGCATTAGATTGATGAGAGACTATAGGTACATGATAACTGAGGACATACGTGTCAAATGGATTGGATTCTCCTGTATCGTTTGGGGACGGCGGAGTAGTAGCCTAATACGTCCATAGTCGATGAGTCAAGTGAATTATTATGAAGATAATAATTCACTTAGTTAGAATGAGTTCTAACAGGTATAACTCATGGCCAACTCGATATTGGGCCTAGAGGGTCACACACATATGGTAGGCATTTTGACGAGTAGAGGTTCGGATATGAGATATCTGTTGGAGCCCCTATCTTATTAGATATCCAATAAGCCCCTGATTATTGGATCCTATGTATGATATCCAATAAGAGCTAACGAGAGATTATTAGATAAAAATATACTAATCTAAGAGTCTTGGATAGTTGGATGGAGATCTAATACCCAATAGGGTAGGATCCATTAGAGTTAAGATGATAGGGGGTCTCTATAAATAGAAGGGAACCAAAGGTTCAGAGGCCAGAGCTTCTCTTGGTTATCATATCCTATTCTCCTCTCCCCTTCTCCTCCTCAAATAGCAGGCATGGAGATTTGAGGAGTGTCATCATAGCCTTACAATGTGGATCACAGCTAGAGAGGAGGATACTTGACCTCCTTCACCCTCTCCTACGCGTAGTTTTTCAGTTTCGTATGTTTTTGTGCATCAACTTTTGTATGACGATGAAATCTTCTTTTCTATGGGAATTCTGAGATTTTATTTTTTTGTTCTTCCACTGTTCATGTGGTGTTGCTCCAGATTTTCCAACAACGGTATCAGAGCTAGATTACTCATCCAAAAGATTGGCTTTTAAATTGCGTGTATTATTTTCAATCGCATTGAAATTGTTTTGCGCGATAGCTACGATATTTTGTTACAGTTTTCAAATCTATGCTGCACCTTTTCTTTTTGCTAAGAGATATTTTAGATAGGGCTTTTGATGTTAAATTTGTTGACATAAAAGGTGAAGAAAGTGGAGCAACTGTTGCTACCCCTTGGATTGGCTGAAGGCTACTTGCAGCCTTGGCTGAGAGCTCCAATTTATTGCTACCGGCCTCGTGAAAAGCTGTCACGCCCCTCCCGAATTTAATC
This sequence comes from Musa acuminata AAA Group, assembly GCF_036884655.1. Lineage (NCBI taxonomy): Eukaryota > Viridiplantae > Streptophyta > Magnoliopsida > Zingiberales > Musaceae > Musa > Musa acuminata. The sequence continues at coordinate 35,554,595 of NC_088346.1, read as the reverse complement.
TTCATTCAGGAGGTGTGAACCTAACTCAAAATTGATAATATTATAATTCAAAAAACAATCCAAGATCCAATCACACATTTGAGGTCACTAAAAAAAACATTGTCATTCACCTTTACAATCCACAATTCACAAAACTTGTGTAGTTTATAATCTTACATCATGTCACTAGATGATTCCTAAAATCCAAAGGCAACTTAACTAAACCATAACCACATCATAAATCCATAGTTGTGAGGATCTATACATTTACAAAACCAACATGTACCACATGTTTATATCATTCATTACATAAATTTAACTAAACATTCCCAAAATCATAACATGAGAGGTACTTTTCAAATATTTACAGGATACATCAATCTAGATTTATCATTGATACACACAAAAGGAACTTATACAACATCAACATATCAAGTACAAAAGATTTGCCCCAAAATCTTCTAGCTTCCCACTACCTCAACCCAAACTACATATTTTAGCGAGCGATAAGCTATCCTGAAAAATTTAAATATCAACGGGGTGAGCATATAAAGCTCAGCAAGCAACTAACATATTTATAGCAAAGAGGACAGTTTTTCAAACAAATAAGGTATCAAAAATACAAAGCAGAGATACAAGATGAAACATCAGCATGTGTTGTTTGCATGCAGAATTATGATGTCATTTCGCTCGAAACATATTTTGTTCATATAATCGAGGAAGGGTAATTGGAGCATATCATTGACATAAGGAGCATATCCATGACATATGATAATTTCAAGGTATAATAAAGACTTATAATATTTTGGAAACATATCAAAAAACAAAATATGAATAGAATCTCAAATGTCACATTACGATGCATTTATTTCATTCTTATCCAAAGTATGCATAGAAACATAGCTAAAGCTTTGGATATCATATCAAACACATAGTAGATGCAGTAGGATCATAACATAATATGGTCTATCAATTTCTAAATTACCACCAAACATAAGTCTCCCACGTTTGGGAACTCCATCCACCCATATCTAAGTGAAGTCATAGGGGGCCGATAGAGCATCGCGGGCTCTAAGCATAACTCCCTTTACCATTTCTAGCAAAGGTTCACATTTATCCCACAAACACCAGAGCATAAAGGGATAGTATGAATAATGAAATAAGCATATATTGGAAGCACATGTGGAACAACGAAATGTACATATGTCTTTCAAGGCAATACGATACAAACATAATCTTTCACAAATGTATTCAGATTTGAAAAGAAACAAAAGCAAGAGCATACAAGGATTTCAAAAAATCACATATAGCTCAATTGAAATAAGAAAGTTGGATTAATTTAATGTCCAAAGAAATGAAATGGGAAGAGGCATATATCGAAAGCAAATGCAGAACAATGGGATGCATGTGCCGAATCATTATGATGCAAACATGAACTTTAGATGATAGCTGCAGATGTACAAATAAATAAAGGACAAAATTATATAGGAATTTAAGGTAATAATGTAAAGCTTAACTGAAGTAAGCATTTTTACCGAAATCGATTTCCAAAGAGAAAAAACAAGGAAAGCCAAAATCGACCAAAGCTCGATTCTGGCAGAATTTGATAGAAACATTATATAAACTATTTGGATAACCAATTATGCTCCAATTTATACAAAATAGGTGTCATTAGAAAGCTTTGTCAATCTTGTTTTAGGTAAATCATGTTTTACAAGAATTGGAATTTACAAATCGGAGTTACAGATAATTTTGTAGCAAACGGTCTGAAAATATTAGCTCTGTTTTACTGAATCCATAGGGTTGATGAAAGCAGATGTTTCAGTTAGCAATTGTACTCCAAAAATTTCAAATCAGGTATATTCAGAAAGAATTTTGAGTCTAACTTTGAATAAAGCATACTTTGTATGAATCTGAGTTCACATCAGAAAGTTATAAGTACTTAAGCAATAAGAGATCAGAAATTTCAGTCCCTATTTTGCAGAATCTATAGGGTTAATTTAAATAGAAGTCTTAGTTGGCATTTAAACTCCAAATCATTCGATCTTAGTATAAAAATAAAGATTTTTTTGTCTAATTTCAAATGGAATATGTTTTGTCTAAATCAAAGTTTATTACAAAATGTTATAACCGAAATATTGTACAAAGGTCAGATTACCAAAAATATTACGAAAGAAGGTTTTGTTCTCAGTTGAAATCTCTCAAATTTTGCAGAATAAAAATGGAAACAGAGATTAAGGTTACTGTGAGATGGGGGTAGAACACTTGTCTTAAAATTATTTGAATCCCAAATGTGGGAAAATTGATAAAAAACCTCAAGCTCTTCTTCTTCTTCTTCTTCTTCTCCTTCCCTTCTCTTCTCAAACTCACATTGGCTGCAATTCTTCAGGTTTGTTTTCTTTAACCTTTCATCTAGTTCTTTTTTTTTTTTGGGGTTTTGTCTAATGCAAAAGTTGGAAGGTGTCATGCATGCATGAAAGGGGCTAGATGTCATCTTTAGAGTAAACATAAGTGGCACCCTTAGGTTAGCTATTGACACATGTCCACTATTTTCCTTTTTAACTTAAATCTAAATCTTTCATAAATTATATCAAACTTCTAATATTTACTCTTAGGTTCCTAGCCATAAACTTTTAATATAATATCATTTTATATAAAATAATTATTAAATAATCCTTATTTTTACAAACAAACCTTTTACTAAATTTTTAAAAATGAGGGATGTTACACTCTCCCCTCTTTAAAGATAAATTTAGTCCTCTAAATTTATCATACCTCATTCGACGAAAAGATGAGGATAAGCTTTCATCATTTCTTCCTCAAGCTCTCGGGTTGTTTCCTCTCTAGAATGATATCTCCATATCACTTTAACTTGAGGGATGACCCAATTCCTCAAGATCTTTGTTTTTTTTTTCAACAATCTGAGTGGGCTCTTCCACATAAGACAAGTCTTTATCAATCACCATCGGCTTATACTTAATGATATGAGAGGGATCAGGGATATACTTTCTGATCATTGAAACATGAAATATATCATGGATATGGCACAATGATGGTGGCAAGGCAATCTTGTAAGCGATAGAACCAACCCTCTTAAGAATCTCAAAAGGTTCAATAAATCTTGGGTTTAACTTTCCTTTCTTCCCAAATCTTACAATGCCTTTAGAAGGGGAGACCTTCAGGAATACAAAATCCTCGATTTGAAACTCAATATTTTGTCTTCTGTTATCAGCATAACTCCTTTGACAACTCTAAGCAGTCTTTAACCTTTTTCTTATAAGTTGAATTTTCTCAGTACTCTCTTGTACTTTTTCTTGTGCTAATAACTTTCTATCGCAAATTTCAACATATAGACGTCCTGCACTTTCACCCATATAAAGCTTCATAAGGAGCAATCTGAATATTTGAATGATAACTATTATTGTAAGTGAACTCAATAAGAGAAATATCTTTATCCCATTCACCTTTCTAATTTATAACATAGGCTCGAAGCAAATCCTCAAGTGTTTGAATGGTTCTTTCTAATTGACCATCAGTTTGAGGGTGATAAGCAGTGCTAAACTTGACTTTAGTGCCAATAGATTCCTGTAACCTACTCCAACATCTAGATAGAAATCTGGAGTCTTTGTCAGAGATGATCTCCTTTAGAACACCATGAAGTCTTACTATTTCATTGATATATAAATCTACAAGCCTATCAAGAGAATAAGTCATATTGATCGATAGGAAATGTGCAGATTTCGTTAACCTATCAATGATATCCAAAATAGTATCATGCTTTCTAGAAGTTCGGGGTAGTTCTGAGATAAAGTCCATGATAATATATTCCCATTTTTATTCAGGAATATCTAAAGGTTGCAACAAACCTCCAGGTATTTGGTGTTATGCTTTGATTTGCTGATAAGTCAAACACTTTGAAACATATATTGCAATCTCCTTCTTCATGCATTCCCACCAATAATCACTTTGGAGATCTCTATACATCTTAGTGCTACTAGGATGCATGGTGTACTTTGAATTATGACCTTCCCTCAGGATTTGATTTTTGATATCTAAATCATTTGGAACACATATTCTATCCCCAAATCTCAATAGGCCATCATCTAAAACTCGAAAATTCAGTTTTAATCCCTTTTCTACTTCATTCCTTAAGCAGATCAAGCGTCGATCTCATAGTTGTCCTTTAATTTGTTGAATGAGATCAGATTCCACTTGGATGGAGGCCATTAATATCATTGAGTCTTACCCTTTTCTTAAGGCATCAGTATAAATCATAAATCCCTCATCACCACTTGGAATAGTGAGAATAGGGGCACTAGTCAATCTCCTTTTTAACTCTTGAAAACTTTGCTCACAATCATCAACCCATACAAATTTCACATTCTTTTGAGTGAGTTTGGTGAGAGGTTAAGCGATTCGAGAAAATCTCTCCATAAATCTCCTATAATAACCTGCCATGCCCAAGAAGCTTCTAACTTCTATCACGTTTGTTGGTACTTCCTACTTAACCACAGCTTCCACTTTCTTTAGATCAACAGATATACCCTTCCCTGAAATCACATGACCTAAGAAATCAATTTCATTCAACCAAAATTCACATTTGTTGAACTTTACATACAACTTCTTTTTTCTTAGTATGGACAATATATTTCTCAAATGTTCATTATGCTCCTGATTACTCCTTGAATATACTAATATGTCATCAATGAATACAATCACATAATCGTCCAAGAATGGCTGAAATATCCTATTTATCAGTTCCATAAAAGCTGCAGGGGCATTAGTTAAACCAAAAGGCATTACTAAGAATTCATAGTGATCATATTGAGTTCTAAAAGCTATTTTTTGGAATATCCTCCTTCATGATCTTCAACTGATAGTAATCTAACCTTAAATCAATCTTGGAGAATACTTATGCACCCTGCAATTGATCAAACAAATCATCAATTCTAGGTAGGGGATACTTGTTTTTTATGGTTACCTGATTCAATTGTCTATAATCAATACAAAGCCTTAATGTTCCATCCTTCTTCTTAACTAATAGCATCGGAGCACCCCATGGTGAAACACCGGGTCGAATGAAACCATTATCTAATAGTTCTTGTAGTTGCTTTTCCAATTCCTATAGCTCAAGTGGTGCCATTCTGTAAGGAGGCTTAGATATTGGGGTTGTCCCAAGGACCAAATCAATAGTAAATTCACCCACTCTATCTGGAGGTAAACCAAGCAAGTCATCTGGAAATACATCAGGCAAGGAGGTAAATCATGCCCAATACTCTCAAAATAAAAGATGTGATGATCATTTTGTATAATAATCTATACTGGTATGATTAGAAGATAGTCAATCCATACTTAGTATAATATCAAAACTCCGAATATCTAGGAGAACCAAATCAGTAAGAAGTTCGTGTTCTTCAAAAGAAATCAAACAAGATGGCCAGATCGAGATTGTTATCAAACATTCCCCAATAGCCGTATTTACATATAGGATATAATCCAATGGTTTAGGTTGAATGCCCATGTGATAAGCAAAATATTGCGAATCAAATCATAGATGAGACACATGGTCAAACAAATATTTGCATTCTTTCAGAAACATGAATAGTACCTTTAACCACTAATTCAAAAGCTTTAGAATCATATTCCGTGATAACATACACTTTGACATGAGCTGATGATTTATGAGGCAGTGATTCTTTCTTCTTGTTCAAAGGGTAGTCTTTTATTTTATGATCCAAATTTCCACAAGCAAAATAGGTTCTAGTCACCTACAAATACAAACTTATTTCATAATCTAACTCACATCGTACACAGGATTGAATCTTTTGTGGTGACTTCCCTTTTCAAATCGATGATGTCTTGACTCTCTTATTATCATATTCTGATTCATTTCTAATCTTTTTTTTTTTATATAAACTTGTCCTTGCTATTCCTGTCCTTGATCTCCAAAAATTCTTTTGATCATTAGAATAATTTCACACATCAAATATCTTCTCCAATTGCATCATCTATTTTTCTGCTACTAATGTATTATGTTCACCACACTTCTACTACGCCACTCTGATTTAATATCCTCGATCAACCCTTTTATCGCACTTAATTAATCAAAAGTAGATGAAGTAGGAGGACTAAATGTCCTTGTCATCCTAGATTCTTAAAATGCATCAAAGAAAATTTTCACCAATCACTATAGTTCACTAGACCTCAATATATTTTTCACGTCGACATATCAAATATTTCAGTGATCCTCAAACTATGCTCTGATACCAACTTTGTCATGCCCCTCCCGAATTTAATTTTCATTTAGGAGGTGTGAACTTAACTCAAAATTGATAATATTATAATTCAACAAACAATCCAGGATTCAATCACATATTTGAGGTCACTAAGAAAAACATTCAAGTCATTCACCTTTACAATCCACAATTCACAAAACCTGTGCAGTTTATAATCATATATCATGTCACTAGATGATTCTTAAAACCCAAAGGCAACTTAACTAAACCATAACCATATCATAAATCCATAGTTGTAAGAATCTATACATTTACAAAACCAACATGTACCACATGTTTATATCATTCATTACATAAATTTAACTAAACATTCCCAAAATCATAACATGAGAGGTACTTTTCAAATATTTACAGGATACATCAATCTAGATTTGTCATTGATACACACAAAAGGAACTTATACAACATCAACATATCAAGTACAAAAGATTTGCCCCAAAATCTTCTAGCTTCCCACTACCTCAACCCAAACTACATATTTTAGCGAGCGATAAGCTATTCTAAAAAATTTATATATCAACGGGGTGAGCATATAAAGCTCAGCAAGCGACTAACATATTTATAGCAGAGAGGATAGTTTTTCAAACAAATAAGGTATCAAAAATACAAAGCAAAGGTACAAGATGAAACAGAAGCATGTGTTATTTGAATGCAGAATTACAATGTCATTTCGTTCGAATCATGTTTTGTTCATATAATCGAGGAAGGGTAATTGGAGCATATCATTGACATAAGGAGCATATCCATGGCATATGATAATTTCAAGGTATAACAAAGACTTATAATATTTCAGAAACATATCAAAGAATAAAACATTAATAGAAGCTTAAATGTCACATGACAATGCATTCATTTCATTCTTATCTAAAGCATGCATAGAAACATAGCCAAAGCTTTGGATATCATATCAAACACATAGAAGGTGAAGTGGGATCATAACATAATATGGTCCATCCATTTCTGAATGACCACCAAACATAAGTCTCCCATGTCTAGGAACTCCATCCACCCACGTTTGAGTGAAGTCATAGGGGGTTGACAGAGCATCGCGGGCTCTAAGCATAACTCCCTTTACCATTTCTAACAAAGGTTCACATTTATCCCACAAACACCAGAGGATAAAGGGATAATATGAATAATGAAATAAGCATATATTGGAAACATATGCGGAACAACGAAATGTACATATGCCTTTCGAGTCAATACGATACAAACATAATCTTTCACAAATGTATTCAGATTTGAAAGGAAACAAAAGTAAGAGCATACAAGGATTTCAAGAATTCACGTATAGCTCAATTGAAATAAGAAAGTTGGATGAATTCAATGTCTAAAGAAATGAAACGGGAAGAGGCACATATCGAAAGCAAATGTGGAACAATGGGATGCATGTGCCGAATCATTACGATGCAAACATGAACTTTAGATGATAGCTGCAGATGTACAAATAAATAAAGGACAAAAGCATACAGGAGTTTAAGGTAATAATGCAAAGCTTAATTGAAGTAAGAGTTGTTGCTGAAATCGATTTCCAAAGAGAAGAAACAAGGAAAGCCAAAATTGACCAAAGCTCGATTCTAGTAGAATTTGATAGGAACATTGTGTGAACTATTTGGATTACCATTTATGCTCCAATTTATATAAAATAGGTGTCATTAGAAATCTTTGTCAATCTAGTTTTAGGCAAATCAAGTTTTACAAGAATTGGAATTTACAACAGGGAGTTATAGATAATTTCGTAGCTAAAGGTCTGAAAATATTAGCTCTGTTTTACTGAATCTATAGGGTCAATGAAAGTAGATGTTTCAGTTAGCAATTATACTCCAAAAATTTCAAATAAGGTATATACAGAAAGCATTTTGAGTTTAGCTTTGAATAAATCATACTTTGTATGAATATGAGTTCACAGCAGAAAGTTATAAGCAGTTAAGCAACAAGAGGTCAGAAATTTCAGTCCCTGTTTTGCAGAATCTATAGGGTTAATTTAAATAGAAGTCTTAGTAGGCATTTAAACTCCAAATCATTCGATCTTAGTATCAAAATAAAGATTTTTTTATGTACTTTCAAATGGAATATGCTTTGTCTAAATCAGAGTTTATTACAAAATGTTATGATCGAAATATTGTACTGATGTTAGATTACCGAAAAATTACAAATTCATGGCTTTGTATCAAAACGAAAGAAGGTCTGGTTCTCAGTTGAAATCTCTCAAATTTTGTAGAATAAAAATGGAAACAGAGATTAAGGTTACTGTGGGATGGGGTTAGAACACTTGCCTTAAAATTATTTGAATCCTAAATGTGAAAAAATTGATGAAAAACCTCAAGCTCTTCTTCTTCTTCTTCTTCTTCTTCTTCTTCTTCTTCTCAAACTCATGTTGGCTGCAACTCTTCAGGTTTGTTTTCTTTAACCTTTCATCTAGTTCTTTTTTTTTTTTTGGGTTTTGGCTAATGCAAAAGTTACAATGTGTCATGCATGCATGAAATGGGCTAGGTGTCATCTTTAGAGTAAACATAAGTGGCACCCTTAAGTTAGCTAGTGACACATGTCCACTATTTTTTTTTAACTTAAATCTGAATCATTCATAAATTATATCAAACTTCTAATATTTACTCTTAGGTCCCTAGCCATAAACTTTTAATATAATATTATTTAATATAAAATAATTATTAAATAATCCTTATTTTTACAAACAAATATTTTACTAAATTTTCGAAAATGGGGGATGTTACAAAAGTAGCAGGAATGAGAGCAGCATGGCTGCCTTCAACCTGCTACATGACAGCCCCTGTAGCCAGGTTTCCTAGCTGCAAGGTGCACCCCTGTCGGCCAAGGTTTCCTAGCCGCAAGTGTTGCCCAAGCGACCAGGAGTTCTAGCCACATGGGGCACCTATAGCCCAAGGAAGCTCTGTAGCCATAGTTTACTAGCTGCAAGGGACTCCTTGGTGGCTAGGGTTTCCTAGCCACACAAGGTAGTCCAGTGACCTAGGATTTCCGGTTTTCAAGGAGTCTCTATATGGTAAGACTTCCTTGCTTAAGAAGGAACAACCTGTCATGTGGGGCACCCTATGGTAGGGTTCCCAAAATACTACATATAATTAATTAAAATAGTTTAATTAATTAGTATTATTTAGTAGAACTACAAGGTGATGTGTGTTAGAATCAAGAGCGGCACTAGGGGGGGGTAGTGGGGTGAATTAGTGCAGCAGATAAAAACGACGTCGGTTCGAAAAATCTTCTCGTTCGATGAAAACGATATTGGAAATGTATTTAACTTGAAAGCATTCATAAGAGTGTAATGAGGAAGTAAAGCAAGTATGGTAGTTTACAATAAGGTAAATTGCAAGAAGTAAATACAAATCGAGTTTTATAGTGGTTCGATCGTCGTGACCTACATTCACTCCTAATTCCTCTTCCGTCGAGGCCACTGACATCCACTAATGATCTTCTTTCATTGGACAAAGATCAACTACCTTTTTACACTCTTTCTTCTTTTCACAGGTTTAGGAGATAACCCTTACAAGCCTCTTTTTCTTAGACCCCACTTCTCCCTTTAGACAAACTTCTAAATACTAGGAAGAAGTGATCCTAAATCCTAAGAAAGTTTCCCAAATTTTCAAGTATTCTTTCTCCCTTTTTTCAACTCAATTTTGTGCTCAATTCTTGGTACTCCATGCAAGAATAGCTAAGGTATTTATAGACCTAAAATGACTTTAAAATTGGAGCCAAAAAAGATCTCATCCCGGGTTTCCCAAATACTAGTAGTACCACCGCCTTCAGCACTAACACTGGGCGGTACAACCGCCCAGTCTAGTGGTACTACTACCTGGGAGACTATGTCTGGGCGGTACCACCACCCAAGTTTGCGATACCACCACTTGATAGTCTTGAAGACTGAGTCAAGGCGGTACCACCGCCTGACATAGTCTCAAAGACTATGCCACCAATGGTTCCATCTGTTGGGTCATTGTTTGAGCCTTTCACTTGGCCCAACACAACCCAAACTTGGGCCTAGTTGGCCCCTAATTGAGTTGACTTAATTACATTCTAAACTGACTTAATTAGACTATAAACTAACTTGATCTAGACATAATCAATTATAAGTAAATCCTATGTTGTCTGGCATGTTATTGGTTCTTTCGGTGCTTCGTCCAATCCTTCGACGCATCGTCCTCTCCTTCAGCGTATTGCCCAAATAGCATATTGTCTTCTCGCAACATATGATCTCCTTGGCACAATGTCTGATCTTCTTGGCTTGATGCCGGAATTCATGGACCGAAGCCTTCTACCGACATGTCGACCGATCCTCCGGCCCGATGTCTAATCTTCTGATATGTTTGCTTTGGCCCAACGTCTGATTCCTCCTACTTTAATTGATTTTCCTTTTCTGATCGAAGCCAGTCATGCGTCACTTAAACGCACAATAGATGACAAACACATCAATTGATTTCATTATCAGAATCTGAGATTTAATAATCTCTCCCTTTTTGATGATGACAGAGTTAACCTTAACTCCCCCTATCAATATGCCATATTGATAGAACCTTGAATTTAAGTCAAAACAAATTTAATCATGAATATTTCATCATTGCATGCTTCATGAATATCGAAAGAACCAACCATAATATTATATGCAACATAAAATCATGCATAATCAAAATATCCAAGTACATCATCCCATGCATGATTGTCATCATGACTTCTCTCCTTTTGTCATCAACAAAAAGAAGTGCAACTGTCAAGTTTTAGATATATGAAAGCTTAGCAATTTAGCAAATTTTTCATCACTTTAGTGCATGCAAGCTAGTGAGTTCATTCTTTCCTTTTAGAAGTGCAAGCTAGCAATTTTTTTGCTTCATTTGCAATGTTCGAGCTAGCAATTTTTGCTTCCTTTGCAAAGTGCAAGCTAGCAAAATTTTACATCATTTTACAACATGCAAGCTAGCAGCAATTTTGAGTTTTACAAATTTGTAAATTTTGATAGATGTATAAGTTAGTATGTTTGCTTTTCTTTATGATGTTCAAACTAGCAAGTCTTTGAAAAAGAATGCAAGATAGTAAATAGAAAGTTTAGAACATGCAAGCTAGCAAGTTTTTCATATATGAAGGTTGGCAAAATTTTTGCATCTTTTGAGATGAGCAACCTAGCAAGTTTTGCCTCTCTTTGCAATGTGTAAGCTAGCCTAATTTGCTTCTTGAATTGTGTAAGCTAGCAAATTTCATCTTCCCTTTTCTTATTATAAAAAAGAAGCGAAGAATACAATTTTATAATTCTTTTCCCTTTACATCAATTTTCACATCATGACAAAGATAAATTTAAATCAAATGTGATGAGGTATATAATTTATGAACACAAGAGAGTATCATAAATAAATCATGTCATGAAAGATATAATATCAAACATCATTTGAATACCAAAAGACATGATTCATTTTGACAAATCTCTTCTTTTGTAAATAGCAAAAAGAAATATAGGAATCGATCTTGATTTAAAAAGAACACTCAAGTCATAAAAATCAAGAAATCAAGATCATGATCCGAAAAATGTATAAGAAGAGTTTATGCATTTGGGATATTTAAGTTTATCATTCAAGCAAGCACTTTTTGGTTCTCTTTTACAATGTGCAAGCTAACAATTTCCTTCTTCTTTTACAAAAATAATTCAATCATATTATACGATATACAAATCATAAATATTTCAAATCATGATGGTATCAAAATGTCAAATTACATTATATCCTACCATGCATGATCATAATTTCTCTTTTGTATCCATCAACATAATATCATGAGTATTTCATGCATAATTTCATATTATCACATGAAGAATATCAAGAAAAATTAATTAGGTGATGAGATATTATACACTTCATGAATACAAGGGAATATCATAAATAAATTATGACATGAAAGATATTAATATCAAATCATGAATGCCACTAGGCACGATTTATTTCAACAAATATCTTCTTTTATAAATAGCAAAAAGGAACATAGGAGATCAAATGATGTAATATCTTGATTCATGTATAAGAAATAAGTTATAAATCTTGAAAAATCAAGATAAAGCTCATTCAAATTTAAATCATAAAATCACAATCATTTTCTAGAGATTAAAAAAAAGACATAGATAGATTTATTAATCTCTTCATTTTTCATCAATGATTCAATTATATTATGAGATATACAAATCATAATTATGAAGGAGTCATATAAAAATTATGACATGAAGGATATTAGTATGAAAGATCAATTCGTGAATGATTCATCTTGACAAATCACCTTTTTAGTAAATAACAAATAGAATAATAGGAGATCAAATAATATAACTTGATTCAAATAAATCTCAAATTATTAATGTCAAGAATCAAGATTCGTTTTGATAAATCTTCTCTTAGACAAGTAAATCATACATGAATCAAGAAAAATATTTTATATAAAATACATCTCAAGTCACAAACATTGATAAATGATTCGATTGGACATATCATCTCATTATTAAAACGAATCATACGAAAAAGAATCTAAAATCATCATCAAAATCACTTTTTTGAAAATTCAATGAAAACAATGTATATAGATTCCTATAAGATTAAAGATAGCTCAAGTTCTTTTAGTTCCAAATTTTGTGATTAATTTCATGTTCAAGTCTTTCATACAAAGGCCATGGATCATCATTTATAATCAAAAAGCAATATGGAAATCATAGAAATCATCAAGCTCAATAAATCATAAATTACCCAAAAATTATCATTACTTCAAATCATCATGCATAATTATAAAATCGTCAAGCATGATACCAAAACTTTTTAACATTTTCATTGCATCATTATGCATCATTGAATCATCAATTATGATTTCATTAAACATGAATTATTTTTAATGAAAATTATTTTGTTTATTATAGTAATGCATTTTTATTTTTAAGTGAATCTAACTTTTCATGCTTAGTTCTAGGAGTTAACATGTAATTGTCATGATCAATTTTTTTTAATTTTTCAAAAACACTAGAAAGAAAAACATGATCCCCTTTTATTTAATTTTTACTAATTTAAAAACAACTCATGAAAAGTATCAAGTAATTTCAAAATAAACTAAGGGGGTTTTGGGTGAGTCATTTACCTCATCGTCGAGAGCCATTAAAGCATAGTTTGCCACCTTGCCTTTGTTAGTTTTTTCATCATCTTTAGATGAACTTGATTCATCCCAAGCCACCTTGAGTATTTTCTTCTTCTTTTGTATCTTCTTCTTTTTATGTTCATTTTTGTTCTTTGATTCTTGTTTTAAGAATTTTTTAAGCTTTATTATAAGGACTTCAAAGTCATCATCATCATCACTTGAGTCATCACTCAAGTGATATTCTATTGTTCAAAGTGTCAAATCCTTCCTATTCTTTGGAAAGTTATTCTCATGTTCGTTTTGTGTTATACAACTCATTTCATAGGTCATTAAAGACCCAATAAGTTCTTCGAGTGAAAAATGGTTCAAGTTCTTTAATTCTTGTATTTTCATTATTTTTGAATCCCAATTTTTAGAAAGAGATCGTAAAACTTTATTAACAAGTTCAAAATTCGAAAAACATTTGCCAAGAGCTTTTAAACTATTGACGATATCCGTAAACCAGGTGTACATGTCAATAATAGTTTCGCTTGGCTTCATACGAAACAACTCGAAATCATGCACCAAAAGATTTATTATAGACTCTTTTACTCTATTCGTGCCTTCATGAGTTACGTCTTGTGTATGCCAAATCTCATGTATAGTTTCGCATAAAGAAATACGATTAAACTCATTTTTGCTCTAAGCATAAAATAAAGTGTTCATAGCTCTGGCATTCAAAGAGAAAGTCTTCTTCTCCAAATCATTCCAATCATTCATTGGAAGAGAAGACTTTTGAAATCCATTTTTGATAATATTCTATAAATAAAGATTCAACGAAAGCAAGAAAATCTCATATGAGTTTTCCAATAAGTATAGTCTGTCCCATTGAACATGGGAGGACAAACAATAGAAAAGTCATCTTGAAAGCTGAAAAGAGACATTTCTCTTAGGTGTTAAACTAAATGAAAAAAATATGGCTCTGATACCAATTGTTAGGATCAAGAGCGACACTAAGAGGGGGGGGGGGGGGGGGGGGGGTTGAATTAGTTTAGCGAATAAAAATGACATCGGTTTGAAAAATCTTTTCGTTCGATGAAAACGATATCGGAAACATATTTAACTTGAAAGTGTTTGTAAGAGTGTAATAAGGAAGTAAAGCAAGTAAGACAGTTTGCAGTGAAAGTAAATTACAAGAAGTAAATGCAAATCGAGTTTTATAGTGGTTCGGTCGTCGTGACTTACATTCACTCTTGATTCCTCTTCCGTCGAGGCCATCGGCATCCACTAATGATCTTCTTTCAACAGACGAAGATAAACTACCTTTTCACACTCTTTCTCCTTTTTACAATTTTAGGAGACAACCCTTACAAGCCTCTCTTTCTTAGACATCACTTCTTTCTTTAGACAAACTTCTAAATACTAAGAATAAGTGATCCTAAATCCTAAGAGAGTTTTCCATTTTTTAAGTATTCTTTCCCCCATTTCTCAACTCAATTTTGTGATCAATTCTTGGTACTCTATGCAAGAATAGTTGGGGTATTTATAGACCCCAAATGGCTTCAAAATTAGAGCCAAAAAGGGTCTCATCCCGGGTTTCTCGAGTACTGGTGGTACCACCACCTACAGCACTGACACCGGGCGGTACCACTGCCCAATCTTATGGTACTACCACCTAGGAGACTGTGTTTGAGTGGTACCACCGCCCAGACTGGCAGGGTGTTACTATCATTGAGTTTCGGTGGTACTACCACTGTTTGGGCTTTTCACTTGGCCCAACACAGCCCAAACTTAGGCCTAGTTGGCCCCTAATTGAGTTGGCCTAATTACATTCTAAACCAACTCAGTTAGACTTTAAACTAACTCAATCTAGACATAATCGATTACAAGCGAATCCTATGTTGTTCGGCATGTCATTGGTTCTTTCGGCGCTTCGTCCGATCCTTCGATGCATCATCCTCTCCTTCAGTGTATTGCCCAATCAGCATGTTGTCTTCTCACAACATCTAATCTCCTTGGCGCAATGTCCGATCTTCTTGGCCCGATGCCCGAATTCATAGACCGAAGCCTTTTATCGACATGCCGACCGATCTTTCGGCCCAACGTCCAATCTTCTGACATGTTTACTCTGGCCCAACGTTTGATTCCTCTTGCTTTAATCAATTTGCCTTTTCTGATCGAAGCTAGTCCTGCATCACTTAAATGCACATTAGATGACAAACACATCAATTGATTTCATCATCAGAATTCGAGATTCAACAATATGAACATGTGATGTATGATATGGACGGATGATGTGTGTACATGTTATGTGATTATTATTATTATTGGGGCTTGCAAGCCTCCAATTTATTTCTCATTTATTATCGGGCCCGTATACTTGTGATTAAATTATAATTACATAAGAAGACATAGTGGGAGCATGGAAGTGATAGTAGAACCCACAAGGTCAAGACGGACGATCGCAACGTATGAATATGTACTGAGATATCGACGGAACCAACGATGACAAGATGGACAATCACCAGGCATGGAGATTCGCTGTTGCACATATAGATCTCGATGTGAGTGATCAAACTCATTGGCTTAGGCTTGATCACATTAGGATGTGGTCCATGATCATCTAGTGTGATTGCTCATATGATATGTGATTGATTATACACATACTAGATATGTATATATATTTGCATACGATGTATATATATATTAAATATATATATGTGTGACACGTTATATTAAGAGACTGAATCAAAATCCCCTCTCTTGATAATATTTAGTCGGTAAACGTGAGGCAATTAGATTAACCCACGTGGCCTTCCATCGTTATAGGTATAGACCGATTCCCGACATAGGTTGAGTTGGTCGAGTCCCTCGAGGCTCACCTATTTCATGATTTGCTATCTTGACTACGACATAGAGATGTCATCAGTGACTTGAGGATATGGTATGCTTAGTCGAGTCTCAAAGGTGTTGACTTGTAACAAAGGTGTTGACTTAACCGAACATCATGGTTGGTCGAGTTCCTTGAGGCCATGATGGTTCAGAGGCTGAACAAGATAGGAATCATAAAGAGTTATAATCGACAAGAGTTGCCTACCTTTTAGGCTTAGTGTGATTAGTCGAGTTAGCTAGTCATAGGTGCCCTGCAAACCAATCATATGAGTGATGACACGTATGACTTGACACACTATCTTTTTACTTATTATTATTATTTGATATTTTATCACTTTATATTGCCTATTGCTTTAATATATTATGATGTCAATGGATATGTGCAATAGGACTCGGATCATGATGAGATCACGATAATTAGACCGATTCACCTTTAAACACAGATCCTAAATAATCCCAATCATAGGTTGCTCGAGAGAGACATCGAGATAACTAGACAGACTGGTGTGTTGTATACCTTTCCATATGATGGATGTAGCTAGTCTTATAGTTGCTCATGTAGGGACACTAGGGATATAGTATAAGTATTCATTGGAGAATGAGTTCACTAATTAATCCGCTTACGGAATGTTGGATGGTTGATAATGCCTTATTGTCAGACAATGATTTCGTAGTCCTAGTGGTGTATCTAGTCCTTAGACTTAAGACACTAAGGATGTCCTGTATGAGTACTTCGCTCTTTGATATTAGACTTATAGGTCTAGAGGTTCCAGATCTAGCACAACCGGTCATCGGGAGTGGTAGCCAACCTTACGAGGACTATTGAGTATCGATAGATCATCCACTCTTGGTGTCATGAGAGAAATGTCTCATATGTTCTTGCTCAGACAAATCGTTGGCTAGGGTCATTCGTATTAAAAGAGAAAGATCTCTCCGAGAGAATCTGATTAGAGCGAGACTCGAGTAGAAACTGTATGGGTCTGATAGCACCATGCCCGGTATATGGTCTTTAGGATAATAGATTAATAAGGAACTATCGGTATATGGTAATTGAGGATAGATAAGTCCAATGGATTGGATTCGCCTGTATCATTTGGGGACTACGGCGTAGTGGCCTAATACGTCCATAGTCGATGAGTCGAGTGAATTATTATGAAGATAATAATTCACTGAGCCAGAAAGAGTTCTAACAGGTATGACTCACCGTCAGCTTGATATTGGGCCTAGAGGGTCACACACAAATAGTAGGCATTGCGATGAGTAGAGGTTTGGATATGAGATATTCGTCGGAGCCCTTATCTTATTGGATATCTAATAAGCCCTTGAATTATTGGATCCTATGGATAAGATCCACTAATCTAAGAGGCTTGGATAGTTGGATAGAGATCCAATACCCAATAGGGCAGGATCTATTAGGGTTAAGTTGATAGTGGACCTCTATAAATAGGAAAGAACTAATGGTTCATATTTTTGGATTACCTCTCCTATTCTCCTCCCCTTCTCCTCCTCAGATAGTAGGCTTAGAGTTTTGAGGAGCA
Organism: Musa acuminata AAA Group; assembly: GCF_036884655.1. Taxonomy (NCBI): domain Eukaryota; kingdom Viridiplantae; phylum Streptophyta; class Magnoliopsida; order Zingiberales; family Musaceae; genus Musa; species Musa acuminata. The sequence continues at coordinate 35,536,792 of NC_088346.1, read as the reverse complement.
TCGTAGCAATCCTACTATATGGATTATCACTAGAGAGGAGGACGCTTGACCTCCTTCATCCTCTCCTAGAGATCTATAGGGATTCCGGGATATACGATCTCCCTAGGTAACATAGTCTTTAATATACGTGTGGTTTTAATTTTCACGAATTTTACGCACCAATCTTCACATGATGACAAACACATCTTTGGGAAATTGGGGATTTTGTTTTTAATGTTATTCCATTGCACATGTGATGTTGTCATAAGATTTCACAACAGTGGTATCAGAGCCAGGTTGTTCATGCAAAAGATTAGTTTTAAACTGCGTGTGTTATATTTTAGAGAAGTTTTTGGCATTAAAATCATTGACACAAAAGCAAGAAAGGGCTGCAACTATTGCTACCAATTTTACCCTCAAAGAGTTGAACTTGCTGCCATCTGCGTGCATGCATGCAACTGCCTGCAGCGGCAACCACAGGCAGGCAGCATAGCACCGTCGCACGCAAAGGCACTGTGCCTACAACAGCCGGTGGCCGGTGGGGTGCTGGCCCCTCGCGGACATAGCCTGCATGCACAATGCCCGCAGGGGCGACGCCACCCACGGGCGACCTGCCTGCAGGGGTGATGCTAGTCATAAGTGCCCTACAAGCCAATCAGGTTAGTGATGGCACGTGTGACTTGACACATAGTCTTTTTTCTTATTATATTTTATCATTTTATCACTTTATATTACTTATTACTGGAATATATTATGATGTCCATGGACCTATGTAATAAGAATCAAATAATTCACGATAATGAGACCGATTAGCCTTTATACACATATCCTAAATAATCCCGGTCATAGTTTACTCAAGAGGGTCATCGAGATAACCAAACTAACTAGTATATTGTATACCCGTCCATATGATGGATATGGCTGGTCTTATAGCTGCTCGTATGGGGATACTAGGGATACAGTATAGGTGCTCATTGGAGAATGAGTTCACTAATTGATCCGCTTACAAAATCCTAGATGGTTGATAATGCCTTATTGTCAAACAATGATTTCATAGTCCCAATAGTATATTTGGTCCTTAGACTTGAGATACCAAGGATGTCCTGTATGAGTACTTCACTCTTTGATACCGGACTTATAGGTCTAGAGGTTACAAATCTAGCACAATCAGTCATTGGGAGTGGTAGCCAACCTTACGAGGACTATTAAGTGTCGATAGAAGATCATCCACTCTCGGCGTCATGAGAAGAATATCTCATATGTTCTTTCTTAGATAAATTCCTAGCTAGGGCCATTCGGATTGAGAGAGAAAGAGTTCTTCGGGAGAATCCGATTAGAGCGAGACTTAATTAGAAACTGTATGGGTCTGACAGTACCATGCTCGATATATGATCTCTGGGATATTAGATGGATGAGGGACAATAGATGCACGATAACTGAGGATAGACAAGTCCAATGAATTGGATTCCCTTGTATCGTCTAGGGACTACACCGTAGTGGTCTAGTGCATTTGTAATCGATTAGTCGAGTGAATTATTATGGAGATAATAATTCACTGAGCCAGAAGGAGTTTTGACAAGTATGACTCACAGCTAGCTCGACATTGGGCCTAGAGAGTCACACACATATAGTAGAGATTACGATGAGTAGAGGTTCGGATATGAGATATCCGTCGAAGCCCTTATCTTATTGGATATCCAATAAGCCCCTAAATTATTGGATCTTATGGATGAGATCCAATAAGTGCCCATGATAGATTATTTGATAGAAATCCACTAATCTAAGAGGCTTGGGTAATTGGATGATAATCCAATACCCAATAAGATAGGATCCATTAGGGTTAAGTTGACATGGGACCTCTATAAATAGGAGGGAACTAGTGGTTCATAGGTGAGAGCTTTTGGTTGGCTCTCCTATTCTCCTACCCCTCTCCACCTCTAAGCAAGCCTGAAGTTTTGAGGAGCATCGTTGCAGCCTTACTATGTGGATCACCGCTAGAGAGGAGGGAAATTGATCTCCTTCACCCTCTCCTAGAGATATATAGGGATTCATGGATATACAATCTCCTTGGGTAATATAATCTTTAATATATGTGTGGTTTTAAATTTCATAGATTTTATGCACCAATCTTTGCATAACAATGAATACATCTTTGAAAAATTAGGGATTTTGTTTTTAATGTTCTTCCACTGCGCATGTGATGTCACCCTAAGATTTACCAATAGTAGTATCCGAGCCAGGTTGTTTGTGCGAAAGATTAGTTTTGAACTGCATGTGTTGTGTTTTAGAGTAGCTTTTGATATTAAAATCAATGATACAAAAGCGAGAAAGGGCAGCAACTGTTGCTGCCATTAGTGCCCTCACAGATGGCAGCTTGCTGCTATCTCCGTGCATGCAGCTGCCTCTAGCTGCAACCGTAAGTAGGTAGCATAGCATCGATGCACGCACAGGCGCTGCGCCTAAAGTAGCCGACAGCTGGGAGGGGGCTAGAACCCTACGGGCGCAGCCTGTGGGCACAATGCCTATAGGGGCAGCGCCGGTGACAGACGACTTGCCCACAAGGGTGATGCTAGTCATAGGTGCCCTGCAAGCCAATAACATGAGTGATGATACGTGTAACTTAACACGCAGTCTTTTTACTTATGATATTTTAGCATTTTATCACTTTATATTGCATGTTGCTTGAATATATTATGATATCCATGAATCTGTGCAATGGAAATCGGATCGTGATGAGATCACAATAATGAGACTGATTTGCTTTTAAATATATATCTTAAATAATCTCGGTCATAGGTTACTTGAGAGGGACATCGAGATAACTGGACAGACTAGTATGTTGTATACCCGTCCATATGATGGATGCAGCTAGTCTTATAGTTGATTGTGTGGGGACACTAGGGATACAATGCAGGTGCTCATTGGAGAATGAGTTCACTGATGATTTGCTTACGAAATGCTAGATGGTTGATGATACTGTTGAATCTCGTATTTTGATGATGAAACTACTTGATATATGTTTATAATTTAATCTGCGTTTTGAGTGACGCAGGATGCTTCGATTAGGATGAGACAATTAAAGCAGGAAAATCATATTGTGCCGAAGGAACATGTCAGAAGATTGGACGTCGGGCCGGTGGATCGGTCGGCGTATCGACAGAAGGCTTCGGGCCGTGGACTCGGGCATCGGGCCAAGAAGAGCGGGTATTGTGCCAAGGATATCGGAGTTACGGAGTCAACTGGCCGATTGGGCAATAGGCTGCACGAGAGGACGATGCGCCGAAGAATCGGACGAAGCGTCGAGGGACCAATGACATGTCGGACAACTTGGTTAATTGCTTAGGATTAATTGTCTCGATTGAAGTTTTGTTTTATTGTGCAGGATTAACTATGATAACAATGAAGACATAAAGTGAAACAAAGTGTCGGAGTCAAGCGCGAAGGATTTGTTGCGAGTTCGAGAGTTCGACGGAAGTCCGAAGGTTCGTCGGGAATGCTACCGGAACTAGCCGAGAATGAGTTGGGAGCTTGCCGAAGGGTTTTTCGGAAGCTCGCCGGACGGTTCGTTGGAAGTTCACGGAGCTCGCCGAGAAAGAGCGGAGCTTGCCGACGAAGCTCGTTGGAACTCGCTAAGATCAAATCGTGAAGTCTAGGAGCTTGCCGGGAGTCCGCAGAATGGTTTCCGAGAGTTCATCGGAAGACCGCCGGAAGTTTGCCGGAAGCTCGCTAGAAGATGTCTTGACTTGTGGACTTTGTAATAGCTTAGAAAATGTCTTTAAATTCATAGTTAGCACGTTAATTAGGGATAGGATTAGGTGTTAATCCTATAACCCAAGTAGGGGCCAATTAGGCCCAAGTTCGGACTGGTTTGGACCAAGTTTGGAGCCAAACCAAGTGAGCTGGAATAGTGAAAGAGGTGCCACCGCCAGGGTTAGAGGTAGCACCGCCCAGGCTATGTCTTCCTGCGAGGTTGGGAGGTGCAACCGCCCCAGCCAGGAGGTGCAACCGCCAGGGCTGCGAGGCTGGGAGGTGCAACCGCCCCAGCCAAGAGGTGCAACCGCCCAGAGCTCAGTCTTCGAGCTAGACTGGGCGGTGCAACCTCCTCTGTCAAGAGGTAGCACCGCCAGAGCTCAAGTTTCGAGCTCTGCCAGGCGATGCAACCACCGAGCTCAGTCTTCGAGCTCTGGCAGAGAAGGTGCATCAGCCTGAGCTCAGTCTCGAGCTCTGCCAGGTGATGTAACCACCGAGCTCAGTCTTCGAGCTCTGGCAGAGAGGTGCATCAGCCTGAGCTCAGTTTCGAGCTCTGCCAGGTGATGCAACCACCAAGCTCAGTTTCGAGCTCTGCTAGGTGATGCAACCACCGAGCTCAGTCTTCGAGCTCTGCCAGGTGATGCAACCATCGAGCTCAGTCTTCGAGCTCTGGCAGAGAGAAGCAATCGCCTGAGCTCAGTCTTCGAGCTCTGCCAGGCGGTGCCACCTCTCCAGTCAAGAGGTGCAACCGCCTGATCCCAGAATTCTGGGATTTGATCGATTTGATCGTTTTGAGCTCGAATTTTGAATTGGGTTGGGGCCTATAAATACCCCACCCATTCAGCACTGAAAAGATACAGATCTACACCGAATTCTTGATCTTTTCAGTGATTCTAAGAGCTCAAATTTGTGTAAAGTCCTAAAGTTCTCCTCCTTCTGTTCTTCAAGTTTTGAGTTGTAAAGAGAGGAGAGAAAGGATTTGTAAAGGTTGTCTCCTGAGCCTGTCAAAAGGAGAGAAACTGTAAAAGGGCAGTTAGCCTTCGCCCATTGAAGGAAGGCACCTAGTTGACGTCGGCAACCTCGTCGGTGGAGGAAGCCAAAAGTGGAGTAGGTCAAGGCTGACCGAACCACTCTAAATCTCTGGTTTACGTTTATTTTCGAGCACTTTATCATTACTGCAAACCTCCTTCATTACTACTGCTCTCTGCGCTTTCACAAACAAGTTCTAAGTGCTGTTCTTCCGAATCTGCATTCAGACGTAAATTCGTATTTTCATACATTACAGTTTACGTTTACGTTTGATTCTGCAGAACTGTCTTCCGTGCTTTTACGAACGAGCTTCTTTGCAGTTTACACTTACATTTTGATCCTATTGATAACTGCAAACTTTCCTCTACGATTTTACGAACGAGTTTCAGCACTTAGACGCAAACTGCACTTAGATACAAACTGAGAATTTGCTTTTGCATCATAACAGTTTTTGAACGAACGCAGCTTTTGGTTTTTAATCGCTGTAAGATTTCCGCTGCACTAATTCACCCCCCCCCCCCCTCTTAGTGCTCTCGATCCTAACAATTGGTATCAGAGCGGGGTATTTCTCATTTCGGATTTACACCCGAGAGAAATGACTTTTCAAGAGGGCTGTTCGGTCTTTCGTCCACCGTTCTTTAACGGATTGGACTACACTTATTGGAAAACTCGAATGAGAGTTTTCTTAATTTCTCTAAATCTGGATTTATGGAATATCATTGAAAACGGTTTTCAACTTCCCTCCAAACCGATGAACGAATGGTCGGATTTGGAGAAGAAGAATTTTTCTTTAAACGCAAAGGCTATGAATGCCTTATTTTACGCATTGGACAAAAATGAGTTCAATCGGATTTCTACGTGTGAAACGGCTTTCGATATTTGGCGCACTCTTGAAATAACGCACGAGGGAACTAGTAGAGTCAAAGACTCGAAAGTTAATATTTTACTGCTTGATTTCGAGCTTTTTCATATGAAACCAAGCGAAACCATTGTTGACATGTACACCCGATTTACGGATGTCGTCAATGGTTTGAAATCACTTGGTAAAAGCTTTTCGGATTTTGAACTCGTTAACAAAGTTTTGCGCTCACTTTCTAAAACTTGGGATTCAAAAGTAACTGCTATTCAAGAATCGAAAAACTTGAACCAATTTCCACTTGAAGAACTAATTGGTTCATTGATCACATATGAAATGACGTGCAATGCACATGAAGAACTTGAGAACCACCTTCCAAAGAACAGGAAGGATTTGGGACATAGAACATTTGAAGACCACTCGAGCATAAGCTCAAGTGATGGTGAACTTAAACTACAAATGAAACGAAAATTAAAAAGCAAAAAGAATGGAACTACTTGCTTTAAACGTAAGAAGAAGAACAAAAATTGGGATGAATCGAGCTCATCTGAAGACGAGAAAGTCAACAAAAGCGAGGCGGCAAACTACGCCTTACTAGCCTACGACATTGAGGTAATTAAAATGCCTTTGGTTTATTTTGAAATTACTTGATGCTTTCATGATATATTTTCTTTTTTAGTTTAGAATTAATTTTCTTGAAAATTACATGTTTAAAAATAAAAATACAAAAATTATGATCATGTTGATAATTTCGAAAATAATTGCATATTTTATGATAAACAAACAAAATGATTTTGATCATGGTTAAGAAGTAATAATGTGTATCATGTTTAATTAACATTGTTGAATGAAATCACGTTTGATTTAAAGTAATGCATAAAGATGTAATATGAAATGGTTATTAACAATTTTATGCATGTGATTTTAAGTTATCCATGATCATGAGCTTGTTTGATCTTCTTGATTTAATTTCAAGATCTATAGCAAAAATCATGTCTGAATATATGAAAATGTTAATTTCATTTTCGGATTCACTTAACAATTTATATCCTAACAATCAGATTTTCTCATACACTTATGAAAAATATTTTTCTAAAATGGATTTGATGAAATGATTCATGCTTATAAACTCCATCTTGAAATATGAATGATAGTGTTTTTGCTTGCAAAGATTTGTTTCACATTCATATCTCCTATGATTCATGTGCAGAAAAAGAATTTATAAATCATAATACAATGAGATTTCTTATGCAAAAATGAAGTGCTTTTGTGATTCTTTGCTAAAGAGAATAATCATAATCATGATCTTGATAATTATAACATGAAGCTCTTTATAAATCAAGATCGTTCATTATGCTCCCTACATTTATCAAAAAGGAGTTTTTCAAATGAAATGCAATTCAATGAAGTGTCATTTTGATATCTTGAAACTTGGAATATTTTAAAATGTGATCTTTGATAAGAATGTTTCAAGTTGCTCCTTGTACTATATCTCTTCAAATGAATCATAAGCCTTGATATCATATATCTTATAATACAAGATTTCTTTGCCTTATGCTTATCTTAATTTAGCATATAAAGACTAAGGCATGCTTAGATGAAAAAGAATCTCTTAAAAAATAGTTTTCCCATTTGATCGAGATTAATGATTTCATGATATTTTATGAATCTCGAAATTAATTTTAATGACTTGATTATGAACTTCAAGTTAATGATTTAATTTGAATAAGTTTTATCTAAATCATAATTTTGATCTTGCAAAATTGAAGTCACAAATAATATCTTGTGGTAGTCATGAATTGATACTCACAATATGAAAACATTGATATTCATGACTTAAATTGGATTGAAACATTGTATGCTTAATTTAATCATTCTCCTATGTTTCAAAAATTCCTTAAATGCCTTATGTGATGATTGAAAACTAATCTGCTTTATGATGAATTACGAATCATGACTTGATCTATGATATAAATGCCTTGAAATGATTGAAATATTTAACACTTTTATGCTCTTCCCCCTACTTTCTTCTTGTTTTCAATGATAAAATGGGGAGAAGTTTTGATCATGCATGGTAGGATATAATTTGACAAAATTGATACCATCATGATATGAAACATTTATGATGTACAATTATGCATGCAATACTTGTGCCTTCTAAATATGATGTGATGTAAATCATGATTTAAAATGCTATGAGTGCCAAGTTACACATTTTGAGAAGAAATTGTTATATTGAAATATTAATGTAATTATAAATGGTGATATGATATCATGCATGTAATACTTCAATTTATGATAATAATACATGCAATGATAAAATATTCATGATGAAAAATTATCTTGACATTCATAACTTGATTATTCATCATTTGTCATGATTTTGAAATCATTCTAAAAGGAAAAGAGAACTACAAAACTGTATTCTCTCTTTCATTTTTACAATGACAAAGGGGGAGATAGTTAGCTTGTACAAGTCAAGAAGATGCAAAAACTTGATTGCGAGCTTGCCTATTTTAAGAAGCAAAGATTGCTAACTTGCTTATTTCAAGAAGAAAAATTGTCTTCTTGAACATCACTATCTTGAATATCTCAAGAAGCAAAACTTGCAATTTGCACATTGCAATAGGAAGCAAGAATCATGAGCTTACACAAGAAATTTATCTTGCATTTGCTTTTGAAATTTTTGCTAGCTTATATATTGTGAAACTTGTATATCATAAAAATTGCTAGCTTGTTGGTCTAAAGAGAAGCAAAAAGTTGCTATCTCAAAAGAAGAAAATGTGCTATCTTGCCTATCTCAAGAGGCAAAAATGCTAACTTGCGCATCTAGCAAAATGAGCAAAATTTTCAAGAAGCAAGAGTTGCCTTCTTGAACATCTCTAATTTGCTAGCTTGCATAATATAGAACTTGCTATCTTGAACATTACCAAAAGTGCTATCTTATATGCTATAAAACTTGCATATCTAAAACTTGATAGCATGAATGTTCTAAGCATGATGTAACACTTGCTAAATCTTCTAGCTCCAAGATTGCATGATGATAAAACTTGATATTATGATCTTCATGCAAAGAGTTGAACCAATATCACACACAAACACTTGATTGTGATACTTCTCCTTTTTGTTGATGACAAAGGGGGAGAAGTATGTTGATGAAAGTATGTTGATGACATGACATGTGATGCATAAGTTTATGCATATGTTCATGTTGATGTATTGCAAGTATTCATGATGAATATTGCAATGACTTGAATTCAGTTTGAATTCAAGGTTCTATCAATATGGCATATTGATAGGGGGAGTTTGTTTAAACTCCGGGAGTTAAGTTTAACTCCGTCATCAAGTGATTGTCATCATCAAAAAGGGGGAGATTGTTGAATCTCGTATTTTGATGATGAAACTACTTGATATATGTTTATAATTTAATCTGCGTTTTGAGTGACGCAGGATGCTTCGATCAGGATGAGACAATTAAAGCAGGAAAATCATGTTGTGCCGAAGGAACATGTCAGAAGATTGGACGTCGGGCCGGTGGATCGGTCGGCGTATCGACAGAAGGCTTCGGGCCGTGGACTCGGGCATCGGGCCAAGAAGAGCGGGTATTGTGCCAAGGATATCGGAGTTGCGGAGTCAACTGGCCGATTGGGCAATAGGCTGCACGAGAGGACGATGCGCCGAAGAATCGGACGAAGCGTCGAGGGACCAATGACATGTCGGACAACTTGGTTAATTGCTTAGGATTAATTGTCTCGATTGAAGTTTTGTTTTGTTGTGTAGGATTAACTATGATAACAATGAAGACATAAAGTGAAACAAAGTGTCGGAGTCAAGCGCGAAGGATTTGTTGCGAGTTCGAGAGTTCGACGGAAGTCCGAAGGTTCGTCGGGAATGCTACCGGAACTAGCCGAGAATGAGTTGGGAGCTTGCCGAAGGGTTTTTCGGAAGCTCGCCGGAAGGTTCGTTGGAAGTTCACGGAGCTCGCCGAGAAAGAGCGGAGCTTGCCGACGAAGCTCGTTGGAACTCGCTAAGATCAAATCGTGAAGTCTAGGAGCTTGCCGGGAGTCCGCAGAATGGTTTCCGAGAGTTCATCGGAAGACCGCCGGAAGTTTGCCGGAAGCTCGCTAGAAGATGTCTTGACTTGCGGACTTTGTAATAGCTTAGAAAATGTCTTTAAATTCATAGTTAGCACGTTAATTAGGGATAGGATTAGGTGTTAATCCTATAACCCAAGTAGGGGCCAATTAGGCCCAAGTTCGGACTTGTTTGGACCAAGTTTGGAGCCAAACCAAGTGAGCTGGAATAGTGAAAGAGGTGCCACCGCCAGGGTTGGAGGTAGCACCGCCCAGGCTATGTCTTCCTGCGAGGTTGGGAGGTGCAACCGCCCCAGCCAGGAGGTGTAACCGCTAGGGCTGCGAGGCTGGGAGGTGCAACCGCCCCAGCCAAGAGGTGCAACCGCCCAGAGCTCAGTCTTCGAGCTAGACTGGGCGGTGCAACCTCCTCTGTCAAGAGGTAGCACCGCCAGAGCTCAAGTTTCGAGCTCTGCCAGGCGATGCAACCACCGAGCTCAGTCTTCGAGCTCTAGCAGAGAAGGTGCATCAGCCTGAGCTCAGTCTCGAGCTCTGCCAGGTGATGCAACCACCGAGCTCAGTCTTCGAGCTCTGGCAGAGAGGTGCATCAGCCTGAGCTCAGTTTCGAGCTCTGCCAGGTGATGCAACCACCGAGCTCAGTTTCGAGCTCTGCCAGGTGATGCAACCACCGAGCTCAGTCTTCGAGCTCTGCCAGGTGATGCAACCATCGAGCTCAGTCTTCGAGCTCTGGCAGAGAGAAGCAATCGCCTGAGCTCAGTCTTCGAGCTCTGCCAGGCGGTGCCACCTCTCCAGTCAAGAGGTGCAACCGCCTGATCCTAGAATTCTGGGATTTGATCGATTTGATCGTTTTGAGCTCGAATTTTGAATTGGGTTGGGGCCTATAAATACCCCACCCATTCAGCACTGAAAAGATACAGATCTACACCGAATTCTTGATCTTTTCAGTGATTCTAAGAGCTCAAATTTGTGTAAAGTCCTAAAGTTCTCCTCCTTCTGTTCTTCAAGTTTTGAGTTGTAAAGAGAGGAAAGAAAAGATCTGTAAAGGTTGTCTCCTGAGCCTGTCAAAAGGAGAGAAACTGTAAAAGGGCAGTTAGCCTTCGCCCATTGAAGGAAGGCACCTAGTTGACGTCGGCAACCTCGTCGGTGGAGGAAGCCAAAAGTGGAGTAGGTCAAGGCTGACCGAACCACTCTAAATCTCTGGTTTGCGTTTATTTTCGAGCACTTTATCATTACTGCAAACCTTCTTCATTACTACTGCTCTCTGCGCTTTCACAAACAAGTTCTAAGTGCTGTTCTTCCGAATCTGCATTCAGACGTAAATTCGTATTTTCATACATTACAGTTTACGTTTACGTTTGATTCTGCAGAACTGTCTTCCGTGCTTTTACGAACGAGCTTCTTTGCAGTTTACACTTACATTTTGATCCTATTGATAACTGCAAACTTTCCTCTACGATTTTACGAACGAGTTTCAGCACTTAGACGCAAACTGCACTTAGATACAAACTGAGAATTTGCTTTTGCATCATAACAGTTTTTGAACGAACGCAGCTTTTGGTTTTTAATCGCTGTAAGATTTCCGCTGCACTAATTCACCCCCCCCCCTCTTAGTGCTCTCGATCCTAACAGATACCTTATTATCATACAGTGATTCCATAGTCCCAGTGGTATATCTAGTCCTTAGACTTGAGAAACCAAGGATGTCCTATAGGAGTACTCCACTCTTTGATACTGGACTAATAGGTCTGGAGGTTCCAGATCTAGCATAGCTGGTCATTGGGAATGGTAGCCAACCTTACGAAGACTAATGAGTATCGATAGAGGATAATTCATGTTGAATATCAGATTTTGATGATGAAGTCAATTGTAATTTGTTTGATCTAATCTTTATATTGAGACAAGTGTGTCAGATTAACTACGATAGTAGTAAGACATAAAGCAGGTGTAATGCCAGAGTCAAGATCGAGATCACGTTGGGAGTTTGAGAGTTCGTCGGAAGTCGTTCGTCGGAAGTTCTACCGGAACCAACCGAGAAGTCCAGGGGCTTGCCAAAGAAGCTCATCAGAACTTGCCATGAAGAACGTTGTAAAGTCTAGGAGCTTGTTGGGAGTCCATGTTAGGATCAAGAGCACTAAGAGGGGGGGGGGTGAATTAGTGCAGCGAAAAACTTTCGACGATTAAAACTACGTTCGTACATTGAAATCCGATTCCAACATAAAAGTCGTTTCATGCAAATAATAACTTTGAAAGCTTACAGAAACATATTTGAAGCAAAGTAAGGAAGGCAGTTTGCAGTTTAGATAGAAATCAGAATGTAAGCGCAAACTAAAATATTATGTTCGTACGATAAAACCGATTTCTGTCTTAATGTCGATTTAGAAAATACTTAACTATGAAACACGTTCATAAATGAGCAGAAGGCAGTAAGCTACTGAGGAGGTTTGCAGCAAAGATAAGATGCTCAAAGTAAATACAAACCGAGATTTAGAGTGGTTCGGTCAATCTTGACCTACATCCACTTTTGGCTTCCTCCACCAAGGAGGTCACCGACATCCACTAGAGGCATTCCTTCAATAGGTGAAGGCCAACCACCCTTTTACAGTTTTACTCCTTTTGACGGGCTTAGGAGACAACCCTTATAAACTTTTCTCTCCTCTCTTGAAAGATCAAAACTTAGAAGAAAAGAGGGAGGAGAACTTCTAGACTTTACAACACTTTTGAGCTCTAAAATCACACAGTAAGATCAAGCTTTCGATGCTCTTTCATGCAGGGTAGGGTGGGGTATATATAGACCCCAAACTAGTTTGAATTTGGAGCTCAAAAATATCTTTTCCCTGATTTTCGTGGTCTTGGCGGTACTACCACCTGATTACAATGGTACAACCGCCTGACAGCTCGGAGACTGAGCCTCTAGGCGGTGCCACCGCTTGACAGGGGTGGTTGCACCGCTTGGCAGAGCTTGGAGATCGAGCTCAGGCGGTTCCACCGCCTGTCAGGGGTGGTTGCACCGCCTAGTCTCGCTCGAAGACTAAGCCCAGGTTGTGCCATCGCTTGACTGGGGCGGTTGCACCACCTAGTCTCGCTCGGAGACTGAGCCCAAGCGGTGCCACCGCTTGACTGGGGTGGTTGCATCGCCCGGCTCTCCTAGGAGACCATCTCCTGGGCGATGCCACCGCCGACCCTGGCGGTGCCACCGCCTAGCAGGAATTCTGGTCCGAATGGGTTGATCCATTCAGCCCAATTTGGGTCCGTCAAGGGCCCAATTGCCCCCAGATTAAGTTAATGGGATCACCTCCTATTCCTAACTTAATCTATACGCTAACTACAACATTTCTTAAGACATTTACTACAACTTACTCTAGTCAGTCAATCGCTTCTTTCGGCGAACTTTCGGCGAATATCCGACGAACCTTCAGCGATGCTCCGACGGACTTCCGGCAAACTCCTAGACTTGCGACGATCCAATTGGTGAGTTCTGATGAGCTTCTTTGGCAAGCTCCTGGACTTCTCGGATTTGTTCCCGCAGAACCTCCGACGATCGTCCGAACTTTCGTCGAACTCTCGAACTCCCAATGTGATCATAGTCTTGACTCTGGCGCAACTCCTGTTGCATGTCTTACTTCCATCATAGTTAATCCTGCACATGTAAAACAAAACTTTGATTGAGATAATTAATCCTAAGCAATTAACCAAGTTGTTCGGCATGTCATTGGTCCCTCGACGCTTTATCCGATTCTTCGACGCATCATCCTTTCCTACGGCCTATTGCCCAATCGACCAGTTGACTCCGCAACTCCGATATCCTTGGCATAATATCCGCTCTTTTTGGCCCGATGCCCAAGTCCATGGCCCGAAGCCTTCTATCGATACGTCGACCAATCCACCGGCCCGACGTCCAATCTTCTGACATGTTCCTCCGGCACAACATGATTTTTTCTACTTTAATTGTCTCATCCTGATCGAAGCATCCTGCATCACTCAAAACACAGATGAAAATATAAACACATATCAAGTGGTTTCATCATCAAAATACGAGATTCAACAATCTCCCGCTTTTTGATGATGACAACCACTTGCTGACGGAGTTAAACTTAACTCCCGGAGTTTAAATAAACTCCCCCTATCAATATGTCATATTGATAGAATCTTGAATTCAAACTGAATTCAAGTCATTGCAATATTCATCATGAATACTTGCAACACGTCATCATGAACTTATGCATAATATCATACTTCTCCCCCTTTGTCATCAACAAAAAGGAGAAGTTCAACTATTCTTGTGTTTGGAATATAAGTTTAACTCATTGCATGAAAAACATAATATCAAGTTTTATCATCATGCAGTTTTGAAACTAGAAAATTTAGCAAGTTTTACATCATGCTTAGAACATTCAAGCTATCAAGTTTTAGATATGCAAGTTTTACAACATACAAGATAGCATTTTTGGTAATGTTCAAGATAGCAAGTTCTACATTATGCAAGCTAGCAATGTTATAACATTTTAGAACATGCAAGCTAGCAATTTAGAGATGTTCAAGAAAGCAACTCTTGCTTCTTGAAATATGCAAGTTTGTAAGCTAGCAAATTTTTGTTTCCTTTGCAATGTTTGAGCTCGCAATTTTGTTTTCGTTGCAAAGTGCAAGTTTAGCATGTTTAGCATCTTGAGATAGGCAAGAGAGAACATTTTTGCATTTTCTTGAGATTTCAAGCTAGCAATTATCGGTGATGTTCAATATAGCAATTTCTTCTCTTTTAAGAAGTGGAATTTTTGCTTTCGTCTTGAATTGTGCAAGCTAGCTAGTTTGCCTCTTTTCATGATGTCCACGCTAGAAATTCTTGCTCCCCCTTTGTCATTGTCGAAAAAAAGGGAAGACCCTTATATCAATTTTCAGATTATGACAAAGGTAAGTATCAATCTTATTTGTGCATCATTATATATTCAAATTAAAACATAAAATTTCAAAAACCTTATTTTTCATGCACGTTACCAAAAAATAAATCAATCATCATTAATGAGCATATCATACATGATACTCAAACATTAAAATTTTTAAGCATTTATCGACATGTTGATCATGATACCAAACATTCATCATTTAAAGCATTCATATACACATCATATGCAATAGATCATGTACATCATTGTCATAAGTATTGCATGCATCATTTCAAATTCATGAATATTTCATCATTGCATGCATCATACCAAATCATAAAATATAAAATCATCATTAATGCATGATTCCAAATCACCATTCTAACAGAAAATGATAATTGTTGATTTTCACATTATTTAAAAAAATCAAAGTATTGTATGCATTTTTATATAAGGGAAAAATCATAGTGTTGCATGCATTATTCCAAAACATTTCAAGCCATGCAAGCCATATATACAAAGAAATCATGTCATGATGGATAAAATCATTTGAATACCAAAAGACATGATTCATATAGTAAATATCTTCTTTAAATAAAATATCAAAAAAATCATAGGAGTACAAAGAAGAGATCTTGTCTTAAAAGAAAATCAAGTAATAAATCCAAGAACTCACAAGGAAAAAATCATGATTCATTTAGAAAATCTCCCCTTAAGAAAATATCAAGTAGAATCGTAGAAGATCGATTAATGTGAAATTTTGATTCATAATAAAATCTTGTGTATCGAATGTCGAGAAATCAAAATGATGATTTATATAAAAAATATCATAAGTTATATTCAAGAGAAAAATCATCATTCATTTTCAACTCATTCAATTTGTCAAATCAATATTTTTTAGATATGCATGATACCAAAACATGGTTTCAAATATTTGACATATAACATGCATAAATTCAAATTTTGAAAGGAGATGGGAATAATTCAAATGTACAAAGATTTCAACCATCTCATAAACAAATGTAAGACAAGTCATGAATCCAAAATTCCATGAATCATAATAATGAAAATGATCATCAAAGGTAATCTCATGTTATTCCAAGAAATCAATATCATGATTTTGATAAAAATCATTTCAAATTCAAATCATCAAAATCACTTTTATGGTTCACAAAATTCATAACATAAGTAGATTCATGATTTCATTGATAATATATTTTCTCCTTTTTTTTAAATATTTTATTTTAAGTGATTGATTTCATGTTAGCATGCTTTTTCATTTATGTTAAATAAAAACATGCATCAACGTTTAGGATCGAAAAATGAATTTAGTCATTAAACCATCAAGATCAATAGATTCTAAAAAATGAATTGCTAGGATAAAAAAAATCCAAAAATAAAATTTAACAATTTCATGCATTCGGACATGGTTTTGTCATATGTTTTTCAAATACACTCATGAAAATAACACATGCTTATCATCATGTATATTTTCATGAGATTCATAAGATTCGTAAAATAAATTCATTAATCTCAATAGGATAGAAAATATATTTCCATTTCATACAATTGATTTCATGTGAGGGTATTCAAGTCTTTTGTGAAAACATGTATCATCATTTAAAATCGAAACATAAGTTTCGTCATGAAACCGTCAAGACCAAACACATCATGATATCATATCTATCATCAAAAGACTATCAAGAAATTCATACATAGATGTACATGCACTATGTCATCTTAATATGTCATGAGAATGTCATCTTAATTCGTCATAAAAATGATTAGACCAAAAACATGTTAATCTAAAATGAGAGTTTCAAATGAATATTTACTTCAAAAACTCATGCATAACATAAAATCATCAAGATACACATGCATGGATTAATCCTAAGCATTATCACATATCATATCATTATCATCCCTAATGTTGCATACATCATTCAATATTTCAAAACATAACATGCATGAAACCTTAGCAATATACTTTTCATGATCAAATTTTTAATTTTTCAAAGATGCTAAAAAGAAAAACATGATAAAATTTTTTAAAACAATTTTTTATTTCTATTCCTACTATCTAAATTAAGCACTCATGAAAAACTTCAAGTAATTTCAAAATAATTCAATAGAGTTGAGTTACTTACCTTGTAGTCAAAGCCCGTCAAAGCCCAATTCGCCGTTTCACCTTTAGAAGTTCTTGATTCATCCTTGGTTGCCTTCCTCTTCTTTGGCCTCTTCCCCCGTTCAAGTTCATTGTTTATTTTAGATTTTTATTTAATAAACTTATTAAGATTTAGTGTTCGAAGTTCAAGTTCATCATTGTCCTCATCACTTGAGTCATCGCTTAAGTGGTATTCATTTGTTCGGAGTTTCAAATCCTTCCTATTCTTTGGAAGGTGGTTCAAGTGCTCATCGGGTTCAAAATGTTCCAAAAGTGTCATTTCATAGGTCATTAATGACCCGATTAATTCTTATAATAGAAAATCATTTAAATTTTTTATCTCTTGTATTGCGGTTATTTTAGGATCCCACCTTTTTGGAAGGGATCTTAAGATCTTGCTTATGAGAACAAAATTCCAAAAAGATTTATCAAGAACTCTTAGATTATTGATGACATCCGTGAAACGGGTGTACATGTCTTATATAGTCTCGCTTGGTTGCATTCGACAAAGCTCAAAATCATGCAATAAAATGTTAACTTTCGAGTCTTTGACTCTACTAGTTCCCTCGTGTGTGATTTCAAGTGTTCCCCAAATATCAAAAGCCGTTTCGCACGTAGAAATATAATTGAACTCATTTTTGTCCAAAGTGTAAAATAAGGCATTCATAGCCTTTGCGTATAAAGAAAAATACTTCTTCTCCAAATCTGCCTATTCGTTCATCGGTTTAGAGGGAAGTTGAAAACCTTTTTCAATAATATTCCATAAATCCAAATTCAAAGAAATCATGAAAACTCTCATTCGTGTTTACCAATAAGTGTAGTCCAATCCGTTAAACAATGATGGACGAACAACCGAAAAGCCCTCTTGAAATCCATGAAGAGTCATTTCTCTCGAGTATAAATCCGAAATGAGAAATACCAGGCTTTGATACCAATTGTTAGGATCAAGAGCACTAAGAGGGGGGGGGGGGGGGGGGTGAATTAGTGCAGCGAAAAACTTTCGACGATTAAAACTGCGTTCGTACGTTGAAATCCGATTCCGACATAAAAGTCATTTCGCGCAGATAATAACTTTGAAAGCTTACAAAAACATATTTGAAGCAAAGTAAGGAAGGCAGTTTGCAGTTAAGATAGAAATCAGAATGTAAGCGCAAACTAAAATATGATGTTCGTATGATAAAATCGATTTCCGTCTTAACGCCAATTTAGAAAATACTTAACTATGAAGCACGTTCGTAAATAAGCAGAAGGAAGTAAGCTACTAAGGAGGTTTGCAGTAAAGATAAGATGCTCAATGTAAATGCAAACTAAGATTTAGAATGGTTCGGTCAATCTTGACCTACATCCACTTTTGGCTTCCTCCACCAACGAGGTCACCGACGTCCACTAGAGGCCTTCCTTTAATAGGTGAAGGCCAACCACCCTTTTACAGTTTTAACCCTTTTGATGGGTTTAGGAGACAACCCTTACAAACTTTTCTCTCGTCACTTGAAAGATCAAAACTTGGAAGAAAAGAGGGAGAACTTCTAGACTTTACAACACTTTTGAGCTCTAAAATCACAGAGTAAGATCAAGCTTTCGGTGCTCTTTCATGCAGGAAAGGGTGGGGTATACATAGGCCCCAAACTAGTTTGAATTTGGAGCTCAAAAATGTCTTTTCCCGGATTTCAGGGGTCCTGGCGGTACTACCTCATAGCAGCTCGGAGACTGAGCCTCTAGGCGGTGCCACTGCCTGACAGGGGCGGTTGTACCACCTAGCAGAGCTCGGAGACCTAGCTCAGGCGGTTCCACCTCTTGTCAGGGGCGGTTGTACTACATAGTCTCGCTCGGAGTGTAAGCCCAAGCGGTGCCACTGCCTAGTCTCGCTCGGAGATTGAGCCCAAGCAATGCCACCACCCAGTCTCGCTCGGAGACTAAGCCCAAGCAGTGCCACCGCCTGACTAGGGCGGTTGCACCACCCAGCTTTCCTAGGAGACCATCTCTTGGGCGGTGCCACCGCCGACCCTGGCGGTGCCACCGCCTAGCAGGAATTCTGGTCCAAATGAGTCGATGCATTCGGACCAATTTGGGTCTGTCAAGGGCCCAATTGCCCCCAGATTAAGTTAATGTGATCACCTCCCATTCCTAATGTATTCTACATACGAACTATGGCATTTCTGAAGATATTTACTACAACTTGCTCCGGTGCGTCAATCGCTTCTTCCGACGAGCTTCCGGCGAACTTTCGGCGAACATCCGACGAACCTTCGGCGATGCTCTGGCGGACTTCCGACAAACTCCTGGACTTGCAATGATTCACTTGGTGAGTTCCGAGGAGCTTCTTTGGCAAGATCCTGGACTTCTCGGATTTGTTCCCGTAGAACCTCCGACGACCGTCCGAACTTCCGTCGAACTCTCGAACTCCCAACGTGATCATAGTCTTGACTCCGGCGCAACTCCTATTGCATGTCTTACTTCCATCATAGTTAATCCTGCACATGTAAAACAAAACTTCAATTGAGACAATTAATCCTAAGCAAATAACCAAGTTGTCCGGCATGTCATTGGTCCCTCGACACTTCGTCCGATTCTTCGATGCATCGTCCTTTCCTATGGCCTATTGCCCAATCGACCAGTTGACTCCGCAACTTCGATATCCTTGGCATAATATCCGCTCTTCTTGGCCCGATGCCCGAGTCCATGGCCCGGAGCCTTCTGTCGATACGTCGACCGATCCACCAGCCCAACGTCCAATCTTCTGACATGTTCCTCCGGCACAACATGATTTTTCCTACTTTAATTGTCTCATCCTGATCGAAGCATCCTGCATCACTCAAAACACAGATGAAAATATAAACACATATCAAGTGGTTTCATCATCAAAATATGAGATTCAACAATCTCCCCCTTTTTGATGATGACAACCACTTGCTGACGGAGTTAAACTTAACTCCCGGAGTTTAAATAAACTCCCCCTATCGATATGCCATATTGATAGAATCTTGAATTCAAACTGAATTCAAGTCATTGCAATATTCATCATGAATACTTGCATAAACTTATGCATAACATCATACTTCTCCCCCTTTGTCATCAACAAAAAGGAGAAGTCCAACTATTCTTGTGTTTGGAATATAAGTTTAACTCATTGTATGAAAAACATAATATCAAGTTTTATCATCATGCAGTTTTGAAGCTAGAAAATTTAGCAAGTTTTACATCATACTTAGAACAATCAAGCTATCAAGTTTTAGATATGCAAGTTTTACAGCATACAATATAGCACTTTTGGTAATGTTCAAGATAGCAAGTGCTACATTATGCAAGCTAGCAATGTTATAACATTTTAGAACATGCAAGCTAGCAATTTAGAGATGTTCAAGAAAGCAACTCTTGCTTCTTGAAATATGCAATTTGCAAGCTAGCAAATTTTTGTTTCCTTTGCAATGTTTGAGCTCGCAATTTTGTTTTCGTTGCAAAGTACAAGTTAAGCATGTTTAGCATCTTCAGATAGGCAAGATAGAACATTTTTGCATTTTCTTGAGATTTCATGCTAGCAATTATCGGTGATGTTCAATATAGCAATTTCTTCTCTTTTAAGAAGTGGAATTTTTGCTTTCGTCTTGAATTGTGCAAGCTAGCTAGTTTGCCTCTTTTCATGATGTCCAGGCTAAAAATTCTTGCTCCCCCTTTGTCATTGTCAAAAAGAAGGGAAGACCCTTATAGCAATTTTCAGATTATGACAAAGGTAAGTATCAATCTTATTTGTGCATCATTATATATTCAAATTAAAACATACACAATTTCAAAAACCTTATTTTTCATGCATGTTACCAAAAAATAAATCAATCATCATTAATGAGCATATCAGACATGATACTCAAACATTAAAATTTTTAAGCATTTATCAACATGTTGATCATGATACCAAACATTCATCATTTAAAGCATTCATATACACATCATATGCAATAGATCATGTACATCATTGTCATAAGTATTGTCATAACTTTGAAACACATTCGTAAAAACACAGAAGGCAGTAAACTATTAAGGAAGTTTGCAGTAAAGATAAGATGCTCAAAGTAAATGCAAACCGAGATTTAGAGTAGTTCGGTCAATCTTGACCAACTCCACTTTTGGCTTCCTCCACCGACGAGGTCACCGACATCAACTAGAGGCCTTCCTTCAATAAGCTAAGGCCAACCACTCTTTTACAGATTCACTCCTTTTGACGGGCTTAGGAGACAACCCTTACAGAAATTTCTCTCCTCTCTTTACAACTCAGAACTTGGAAGAACAGAGGGAGAAGAACTTTAGGCCTTTACAATAATGTTGAGCTCTAAGAATCACAGAAAAAGATCAAGATTTCGATGTAAGTTCATGCTCTTTCAGTGCTGAATGGGTGGGGTATTTATAGGCCCCAACCCAGTTCAAATTTGGAGCTCAAAACTGTCAATTCCCGGAATTCCGGGATCTGGCGGTTGCACCTCCTGACTGGAGCGGTTGCACCGCCTGGCAGAGCTCGAAGACTGAGCCTCTAGGAGGTGCCACCTCCTGTCAGGGGCGGTTGCACCTCCTGCCAGAGCTTGAAGACCGAGCTCAGATGGTGCAACCTCTTGACTGAGGCGGTTGCACCGCTCAGCCAGTGCTCGGAGACTGAGCCCAAGCGGTGCCACCTCTTGTCAAGGGAGGTTGCACCGCCCAGTCTCGCTCGGAGACTGAGCCCAGGCAGTGCCACCTCCTGGCTGAGGTGGTTGCACCGCCCAGTCTCGCTCGGAGACTTAGCCCAGGCGGTGCTACCTCCTGGCTTGGGCGATTGCACCTCCCGCCAGAAATCAGGGTCCGAATGGGTTGATCCATTCGGCCCAATTTGGGTTTTTCAGGGGCCCAATTGCCCCAAGATTAAGTTAATGAGATCACCTCCCATTTCCAACTTAATCATTGTGCTAACTATGATTTTTCTTAAGACATTTACTGCAACTTGCTCCGGTGCGTCAATCGCTTCTTCCGGCGAGCTTCCGGCAAACTTCCGTCGATCATCCAATGAACCCTCGGTGATGCTCCTGCAGACTTCCGGCAGACTCCTGGACTTGCGTCGATCCACTTGGTGAGTTCCGACGAGCTTCTTTAGCAAGCTCATGGACTTCTCGGATTTGTTCCTGTAGAACCTCCGATGACTGTCCGAACTTCCGTCGAACTCTCGAACTCCCAACGTGATCATTGTCTTGACTCCGGCGTAACTCCTACTGCATGTCTTTCTTCCATCGTAGTTAATCCTGCACACTTAAAACAAAACTTCGATCGAGACAATTAATCCTAAGCAATTAACCAAGTTGTCCGGCATGTCATTGGTCCCTCGACGCTTCGTCCGATTCTTCGGGGCATCGTCCTCTCCTATAGCCTATTGCCCAATCGTCCAGTTGACTCCGCAACTCCGATATCCTTGGCACAATACTTGCTCTTCTTGGTCCGATGCCCAAGTCCACGGCCCGAAGCCTTCTGTCGATACGTCGACCGATCCACCGGCCCGACTGTCACGGACAAACTTCTAAACAAGGTGTTTGATGTAATGCTTATGTATATCCGTGTCTTTTGGCATATTCATGCCTTGCACAGCATATAAAGGGGCGGCCGAAGGCTTAATAGTCCCATTTTAGTTGGGTTGGTGGCCTCTTTAGGCTTGTAAATAAAGGTTGTGTCATATTGACACGTACGAGAGATTTTTGGTCTATAATGGACCATTTTACCCTTTGTTGTGCCACTGTTCAGAGCTTGTAAAGTCTGTTTATAATTTGCATTGTCTATGAAGTGTTTTTCAGAGATGTTTGCTTGTGGATCCCGATTGAGGCATTCTCTCTAGCCCATTCTCTCTTTTGTTGGTCCTAAGGGACAATGGGAGACTTTGGGGAGGCTGACCTTTGCGGACGGACATGCAAGGGTGCCGCACGACTTAGGCAAAACCAACTAAGTCCATGACAGATGGTATCAGAGCGGGACAAGCACTCATAAAAACACTTAGCATGCAAACGTGGGGGACCTAGCGGGGCTACGTTGAGGGCAATCAGCACACGCGCGACCGTTTGGGGCAAAACGGGCATGGAGATGTAGGGAAAAGGAGTCGCTCAGAGGAGCGGGCATCCGAGATTGGCATTCAGAGGAATGGCCAACCCTTCGTGCAAGAGGCACCATGAGAACAGGCAAGCTTGGAAGAATGTGGAGCGCACAAAGGTTGGGATGGCTGAGTTTAAGCTACGGCTCAACGTTGACAACCATATTTGATGGTGCTTAAGGCAAGCGAGGCCCTTGGTAAAGGATGAGACCATCCAAGGTGGAATGAGTTGCTCAACGACCAAAAGAGTTATGCAAAGCTCACAGAGGTGAGGGGAATTGCTAATTCGAAGAATTTGGTACTCATGCATGGGCTTGTATGTGGACGATGGAATGTTCGTGGCCATCCCAAGGCACCGAAACTCGGCGCCATGGAGCATTGAAACTTTCTCTTCGGCATATGAAGGATATGTCTGTAGGAGGCTGAAGTGTGCAACGAGTTCAGCATGTTGCTAGGCCTTGAGTAGTGCAGCGGGGGCTGTATTGACGTGGAGTCGCAATATAGCAAGTGTGTTTGCAGGAGGCAGAACAATGCACAGTTTGTTCAGCAGATCGGAGTAGTCCAAGGGGATGGTGGTCTTCGAAACAAAGAGAGATGTTGCTCCAATGGGACAGCTATCTAGGAGGAATAAGTCTCGGCTCTCCAGAGGGAGAATCATGTGCGACGGACCGCACATGTTGAGGAGGAGTACCTCAACAAACAACAACTCCACGAAGCTCGATGCACTGAGCAAGCGGCGAGGAGTCATCGTATGATCTCGCTTGAGAGAATGCATTGGTGGATGCATTACGAGATCAAGTGGGGGAGCGACCCAAAGCAACTTAAATGAAGGCACACTTGGAGTCAATATGGAGATCGGACTCAAGGGAGGGCTGACCCGTAGAATGGTGGGCGCGAGGGCCACCATCGACTCAATGCAAAAACGAGGAGCGGAGCAACTTGGGTGTAACTTGGTGAAGTACCCAAGCTGCATGAAGGGAGCCAGCATAGAAGTTGGAACATGGGGCAGAGGCACAGTGCTTTCCTTAGACAGAGGTCAAGGACATGAACTCTTGCAGAGGCAAGAGTAGGATCATGTTGTTCCATGGGGCCTGCATTCTAACAGAGCGGACTCATCTTGCATGGTGCCAAAGACAAAGGGAGCTTCTAGGCACATGCACCTTATCTCGGAGGAGCATTTGATGGAGGAACTAAGGTGACTCAATTTGCGGAGGCGAAGTTGGGTTCAGAAGGCCTTAGCATAGGGCAAGAGGATGCAGAAGTGGGTACTCTTGAAGAATATGCCACAGTGTTGTCATTCAAGTTGCCATGAAGGAAGCAGTGCATAGTGAAGATTGTGCTGGTAGGGGCAGAGGCTCAGGATCCAGACAATGGTGCACAAATTACAGTGAAGTCGGTGGACTTCGGGAGCTACTAGGCGACAGATTGTCCTAGAGTAGTGTTTCATCTAGGTGTGACCCAAGAGTGGGTGGATGAAGGTCGATTGCCAAAGGAGCGAACAAAATCGAAGGTGGAGGAGACCCTACGATGTATTGGCAGAGGCCACACATGGAGGGTTCACAATTCGAGTTTATTCCACAAGGATCAGAATGCAATGGAGATGTCACCAGGAGGCGACATGGTGCAGCGGATCGTGGTGGAACAGTTCGTGGCAATGCGATACACACGACTTAGTCCCGGGAGGGACTAGATCATATGGAGGTATGATCGGGAGCTACTGGAAGCTCCACTTCGGTGAACAAAACGACGGCAAGAAGGGCTATGGATTCAAGGAGTGAAGGCCATGGTACCGCAGAGGCAGGTCTTCCGGGCGTGCATCGAATTTTGCATCGGATAAAAACCTTGGTCATCAGCATATGGGGGCTGGGTTCCACCAAGGGAAAAGTTCGAATGCAAGTACCAGTGAGTTCCATGGGAGGAACTTGATCATGCAGAGGTATGATCAAAGCAGTTGGAGAGTTGGACTACTCCAGAGCTCATATTCGCTTAAGGGAGCCCGGCAAGTCAGAGGACAAGGCCGAGTAAACGAACGTTGCTACCAAGGAAGCTAAGGAGAACAGAATCGGTGCAAACCCTACAACGTGATGGCAGAGGCCATGCATAGGAGTTGCAGTCTGTCTTTCCATCGACCAAACGGACTGCTTGGAGAACACAGAGGTGTTGAAGCAGGGGGTCGAAAGGGGCGAGGAAGCGACGATGAGTCCAGAGGGACTTAGCTACACAAAATCAAGCATCAGTTAGAATGGAGGTGGACTCAGAGGAGTGCCACGGAGACATATCTACTGATCGTGAAGAAAAGGGATGCAGATGCGAGGCGACGGATAGTAGGGCCATGGGCATGGCAACGCCATGGTACTGCAGAGGCGGGACTTCCGTGAAAATCATTGATCCCTTGCTCTCATGGAGGGAGAGCGCTTGGTTGTGAAAGGGGCCGAGGAGGTGGAGAATGCAGAGGCAATCTCCAAGTACCGAGACAAGGCTGAAGGGCAGAGGCCGAAGAACTTCGTAAGACCGGTGTCAATGTACTTCTCATCAAGATAGCCGAAAGTGAAGGACTTTGGGTCATGCAAGAGTGCATAACCAAGGAACGAAGCAGGCAGTATGCGGTGCTGTACCTTTGCTACTCAGTGGAGTAGGCGGTAGGGTTGATGGAGAAGACGGTACAATCCCAGAGGCGACCAAACCTATGAGAGAACTACTCCAAGTTGGGGTGAAAACTTCCTGCATTCCAAAAGTTCAATGGCATTGAGAAGGTGAATCACAGTAGCTAACTCAACATAAGGAGTGCAAATACTTCATGTACTTCAAAAGTGTGAGCAAAGAGCAGGCGAAGGCCAGTAACCAGCTCGATGCATGAAGTACAACCTCGAGGAGGCGGGCGAAGTCAAGTAACCTTTGCCTTCTCAACTCTTAAGAGAATGGGTGAAACCGAGTACCCCAATTCTCTTAACTATCCAGCAGAGGAGCTCTGCATATGTTCAAAGACCCTTCGAAGATAATGGAAGATAATAGTTGTCAAATCCTCACCAACGGTGATCAGTGCTACTGAGAGTAGATTGTTTGCTTCATTTCCCAACGAAATGCCAATCGAAAGCGGAAGTGATGCGAACCTACTTGGATGTGACAACTAAGTGAAGGAAGAGTCAATGAACAAATTTTGTGGAGGAATGACCCAAAACATCAGAAGTTTGCGAGACGATGCTCGTTAAAGCTCCAACAAGCATCCACCCAGTTCAAGCAGCATGAGGAATTTGAGAGACTGGAGCAATAAGGATGGACTTTTCCTTCATTTGGGGGATCCGCAGGAATCAACAAGGATCAACACAACTCAGCCAACCCCACACCAGAGTCAGAGTCATTGGTGAGTTGAAGTAGCATGGCGGATCAAAGGTTCGACTACTCAAAAACAATAGCAGAGAGCAGTAAGGAGCCAAGAGGCGCATTGTAGCTGGAGTAGAGGATTGAAGACTCAGCAAAGGCGAGGAGTTGCAGTGTCGACAAAGGCTTCAACGAGGATGTCGAAGGAATAAGTGGGGGAGAATGTCACGGACAAACTTCTAAACAAGGTGTTTGATGTAATGCTTATGTATGTCCGTGTCTTTTGGCATGTTCATGCCTTGTACAGCATGTAAAGGGGCGGCCGAAGGCTTAATAGTCCCATTTTAGTTGGGTTGGTGGCCTCTTTAGGCTTGTAAATAAAGGTTATGTCATGTTGACACGTACGAGAGATTTTTGGTTTGTAATGGATCATTTTACTCTTTGTTGTGCCACTGTTCAGAGCTTGTAACGTCAGTTTGTAATTTGCATTGTCTATGAAGTGTTTTTCAGATATGTTTGCTTGTGGATCCCGATTGAGGCGTTCTCTCTAGCCCGTTCTCTCTTTTGTTGGTCCTAAGGGACAATGGGAGACTTCGGGGAGGTTGACCTTTGCGGACAGACACGCAAGGGTGCCACACGACTTAGGCAAAACCAGCTAAGTCCGTGACACGACGTCCAATCTTCTGACATGTTCCTCCGGCACAACATGATTTTCCTGCTTTAATTG
This sequence comes from Musa acuminata AAA Group, assembly GCF_036884655.1. Lineage (NCBI taxonomy): Eukaryota > Viridiplantae > Streptophyta > Magnoliopsida > Zingiberales > Musaceae > Musa > Musa acuminata. The sequence continues at coordinate 35,509,910 of NC_088346.1, read as the reverse complement.
TCTCATCCTAATCAAAGCATCCTGCGTCACTCAAAACACAGATTAAATCATAAACATATATCAAGTAGTTTCATCATCAAAATACGAGAGTCAATAATCTCCCCCTTTTTGATGATGACAACTACTTGATGACGGAGTTAACCTTAACTCCTGGAGTTTAAACAAACTCCCTCTATCAATATGCCATATTGATAGAATCTTGAATTCAAATTGAATTTAAATCATTACAATATTCATCATGAATACTTGCAACACGTCATCATGAACTTATTCATAAACTTATGTATAACATATCATGTCATCAACATACTTCTCCCCCTTTGTCATCAACAAAAAGGAGAAGTACTACAATCAAATGTTTGTGGTATTGGTTCAACTCATTGCATGAAAAACATAATATCAAGTTTTATCATCATGCAAGTTTGCTATTATCAAATATCAACATGTAAAATTGTGATGTAAGCTTTTGATATCATAACGCAAACATTTCAAGTGTTTATCAATTGTAGCATTTCATCACATGGTAAGATATCAATGCGTAAAATTACGATACAAGTTCTTGATATCTTAACGCATGATGCAAACATGGCATAATGCAAGTTTGACAATTATATCATCAATTCATATATCTCTTGATGATGCAAGCATTGCAAATATGGCAATCATATCAATTCATATATCTCTTGATGATGCAAGCATAGCATCAGTGTTCATAGCATCAATTCATATATTTCTCCCCCTTTGTCATCAACAAAACGGAGAACAATATAAGCAAATTTTAAGCATAAGTGCTTGTAATTATTCATGTCATAACTAGGTTCATGTCATTTTCCAACAGTGAGTGATAGGATATCAATTATACAAACATCTCAAGGAAAACATGACATCGAGATAGCTTTGAAAACTTTTTCCTTTTTTATCTATTATTATCTTTTTGCATGAAGGAGGAAGACTATTTGTGATACATGCTATTTGTGAGTTTACTTCGAGTAAAGTTAGAATCGATGAGAGATTAAATCATGCTTCATTTTTACAAGGATCAAGATATATATGTGAAACAAATCCTTGCAAGTAAAAACACTTTCATCCATATTCATCAAATCTATTTCTCAAAAAAATATTTTTCACATGATATGTGTATGAGAGATGTATTTGCTAGTTGATTACATATGTCAAAAATCAATGATATGAACTAAACTTGATATGACATATGCTTGTTAAGTTCAGAAGAGAGTAAACTTGATATGTTAGGATTAAGAGAATCCAAAAATGAAATTTGACTCTTTCTTGCATTCGGACAAGGTTTTGCTATAGATATTCAATTACAATCATGAAGGTAAAGCATGCTTGTTATCATGGAAGTATGATGGCAAGTTCACAATTTTAAGACATGCAAGCTAGTAATTTTGAGATGTTCAAGAAAGCAATTCCTTTTCTTTTGAGAAGTGTAATTATTTTCTTTCTCCTTTTTTTTTTAATTATATGAGCTAGCAAATTAGCTTTCAAGCATGTTTTGCTCCCCCTTTGTCATTGTCAAAAAGAAGGGAAGACCCTTTACGTTGATTTCTAAATTATGACAAAGGTAAATAGCATTGATGAAAATTCAAGTCTTGAATGTCAAAACAATTATTTTATCATGAATATTTCATCATTGCATGCATCATTATCATCATATATATTTTTAAAACATATAAACTCATTATTATATGATTCCAAATCATCATTTCTATTATTTCAATCATCTTTATAGCTTATCATGCATAATATGTCAAACTATCTAACATGATACAAACATTTATTTTCAAAGTATTTATCACTATTTTCATGTATGATAATAAAGTGTTCATGATACCGAACATTAAATCAATATTTTTTAAGTATTTATCACTTTATTTTGATCATGATACCAAACATTCATCATTTAAAGCATTCATGACATTAAATCAACATTTATAATACTTCATTTTAGCAACAACTCATAGCATTTTAAATCATGATTCACATCATATGCAATACATCACATCATAATTAAAAAGCTCAAATATTGTGTGCATCATTGTAAATCATAAATGTTTCATATCATGATGGTATCAATTTTGTTAAATTATATCCTACCATGCATGATCATAACTTTTCATTTGTATACATCAAAATAAATTAATAAATATTTCATGTATTCATATCATCACATAAGGAATATTAAGAAGAAAATAATTGGGTGATGAGATAAACCTTTCATGAATACAAAGAATCATATCATGAATACAAGGAATACAGGTCACAATCATTCAAGAGAGAAATCATCATTCATTTTCAATTCATTCAATTTGACAAATCATGATCATGATTTTGATAAAACTCATTTCAAATTTAAATCATCAAAATCATTTTTCTGACTCACAAAATTTATAACATAAATAGATTCATGATTTCATTGATAATATATTTTTCCCCCTTTTTTAAGTGTTTCATCTTAAGTGATCGATTTCATGTTAGCATGCCTTTTTATTTATGTCAAATCAAAACATGCATCAATTTTTAAAGCCACTGTTATTATCATGAAAATCGATAATCCACAATTATCAAGAATTATCATACATAATTTCAAAATTATATACTCATTAATCATAACTTCAAATTAAACATGATTTAATATACTCAAAATCGAGAAATAACAATGAACATCAACATGATACACATTATTACTTCTTAACCATGATTTTATATTTTCAATCAAAATCATTTTGTTTGTTTATCATAAAATATGCAATATTATCATTTTCGAAATTACTAGCATGATCATAATATTTTTTTTAAACATTAATTCTAAACTAAAAAAGAAAATACATCATGAAAGCATCAAGTAATTTCAAAATAAATTAGGGGGATTTCGATTACCTCATCATTGAAAGTGGTTAAGGCTAAGTTTGCCACCTCGCCTTTCTTGATTTTCTCCTCGTCTTCGGAGGAGCTCGATTCATCCCACTTTGTGTTCTTCTTCTTTGGCCTCTTCCTTCGTTCAAGTTTATTATTTATTTTAGATTTTTATTTTATAAACTTATTAAGATTTAGTGTTCGAAGTTCAAGTTCATCATTGTTCTCATCACTTGAGTCATCGCTCAAGTGGTATTCATTTGTCCGGAGTTCCAAATCCTTCCTGTTCTTTGGAAGGTGATTTTGTTCATCACGTTCATCATGTGCATTGTGCATCATTTCATATGTTATCAACGAACTAATTAGCTCTTCAAGTGGTAAGTTGTTTAAGTTTTTAGCTTCTTGTATTGTAGTTACTTTTGAATCCCACTTCTTAGAAAGAGAACGCAAAATCTTGTTTATGAGTTCAAAATCCGAAAAACATTTTCCAAGAGCTCTTAAACTATTGACTGTTAGGATCGGAGTGGCACTAAGAGGGGAGGGGGGGGGGGTGAATTAGTGCAGCGGATTAAAACTTCGGTTTTAGAAAATCTTTCGTACGATAAAAATAATGTTTCGTTTGAAACCGTTTCAATTGCGTTGAAAGCGTACGTAATAAGATAAGGGCAGTGAACTTAGCAAAGTAAAGGTTTGCAGAAAGATAAATGCATAAACATAAATGCAAACCGGAGATTATGCTGATTTTAAAGTGGTTCGGTCAAATGACCTACATCCACTTGTGAGGCCCCTCTTCGATGAGGCTCCCACCTTCCACTAGCAAATCTCTTGAAAGGGAAGGGTAAATACCCCTCTTACAACTCTTTACAAGCGGTTCACTCTCTTACAAATTTTCAGCAAGAAAGAAGGAGGTGAACACTAGCAAAATGAAAACAAGATTAGCTAGGACTTTTCTAAGACCTTTCTCTCAAACACTTGCTGCTCAAAAAGTTGTATTCTCAGTTGAGACTTGAGGGGTATTTATAGGCCTCAAGAAGATTCAAATTTGGGCTCTAAATTTGAATTCTCGTATGTTCCCGATATTGGCAGTGCCACCGCCCAGCCCAGGAGGTGTCACCGCCCAGCCTAGGCAGTGCCACCGCCTAAAACAAAACAGCTTACTGGTTGGGCTCCAAACTTGGCCCAAACCAGTCCGAACTCGGGCCCAATTGGCCCCTACTTGGGTTATAGGATTAACACCTAATCCTAACCCTAATTAACATGCTAACTATGAATTTAAAGACATTTTATAAGCTATTACAAAGTCCGTAAGTCAAGACTTCTTCCGGCGAGCTTCCGGCGAACTTCCGACGGTCTTCCGATAAACTCTCGGAAACCATTCTGCGGACTCCCGACAAGCTCCTAGACTTCACGATTTGATCTTGGCGAGTTCCAACGAGCTTCTTTGGCAAGCTCCGATCTTTCTCGGCAAGCTCTGCGAACTTCCAACGAACCTTCCGGCGAGCTTCCGAAAAACCCTTCGGCAAGCTCCCTACTCATTCTCGGCTAGTTCCGACAACATTCCCGACACACCTTCGGACTTCCATTGAACTCTCGAACTCGCAACAAATCCTTCGCGCTTGACTCCAGCACTTTGTTTCGCTTTATGTCTTCATCGTTATCGTAGTTAATCCTGCACACATAAACCAAAACTCAACTCCGATCTAGAGAATTATTACAACGCGAATTGACATTCTGTTGCCCATCACGTCATTGGTTGGCGCTTCGTCCGATTCTTTGGTGCATCGTCCTCTCTTGCGGCTTGTTGCCCAATCGGCGGTTGACCTCCGCAACCCCGATATCCTTGGCGCAATTTCGCTCTCCTTGGCCCGATGCCCGACGTTCGAAGCATTCAGCCATCCAATATCCTAACGTGATCTCTTCCGGCGCAACGTCAATTCCTCCTGCGTCAACTGTCTAAACCTGATCGAGTAGACCTGCATCGCTCAAAATGCAGTTTAAATCATAAACACATATCAAGTGGTTTCATCATCAAAATACGAGATTCAACAATCTCCCCCTTTTTGATGATGACAACCACTTGATGACGGAGTTAACCTTAACTTCGGGAGTTTAAACAAACTCCCCCTATCAATATGCCATATTGATAGAACCTTGAATTCAAACTAAATTCAAGTCATTGCAATATTCATCATGAATACTTGCAACACATCATCATGAACATATGCATAAACTTATGCATATCATGTCATCAACATACTTCTCCCCCTTTGTCATCAACAAAAAGGAGAAGTACAACTATTCTTTTGAGAAGTGTAATTTTTGCTTTCATCTTGAATTGTGCAAGCTAGTTAGTTTGCCTCTTTTCATGATGTCCACGCTAGAAATTCTTGCTCCCCTTTGTCATTGTCAAAAAGAAGGGAAGACCCTTATATCAATTTTTGATATTATGACAAAGGTAAGTATCATTCTTATTTGTCCATCATTATATATTCAAATTAAAACATACACAATTTCAATAACCTTATTTTTCATGCACGATACCAAAAAATAAATCAATCATCATTAATAAGCATATCATACATGATACTCAAACATTAAAATTTTCAAGCATTTATCAACATGTTGATCATGATACCAAACATTCATCATTTAAAGCATTCATGATACACATCATATGCAATACATCACATAAAAAGCATAAGTGTTGCATGCATCATTTTAGCAACAATTCGTAGCATTTCATCATATGACAAGATATCAGCAAGTAAAATTACAATGCTAGTTCTTGATATCTTAATATGATGCAAACATGGCATATGCAATCATAGCATTTCGATTATTAATTTACCATATATTTCGATGCAAGCTTCTTTTGATATCTCAACATAATTCAAATTTAAATATGACACTTATTAATTCATATATTTATCATTCAAATATGACACTCATAGTATCAATTCATATATTTCTCTCCCTTTGTCATTACCGAAAAGAAGGGAGAAATCGATGGCCAAAAGATTTTAATCATTATACAAGCCAACTTACAAAATCTTGTCATGATATCAAGAAAATTCAAGAAGGACATGATTCATTCAATAAATCCTTTTAATAGAGCAAAAGGATTATACAACCAAGGATCATGATTAAAATATATCAATATCATAGATCAAGTCATGATTCGTGATTCATCATAAAGCAAATTAATTTTCAATCATCTCATAAGGCTTTTAAGGAATTTTTGAAACATAGGAGAATGATTAATTTAAGCATGCAATGTTTCAATTAAATTCAAGTCATGAATACCAATACTTTCATATTGTGAGTATCAATTCATGAATACCAAAAGATATTATTTGTGATTCCAATTTTACAAGATCAAGATTATGATTTAAATAAAACTTATTTAAATCAAATCGGTAACTTGAAACTCATAATCAAGTCATCAAAATCAATTTCGAGATTCACAAAATATCATGAAATCATTAATCTTGATCCGATGGGAAAAGCATTTTTGAAGTAATTCTTTTTCATCTAAGCATGCCTTAGTCATTATATGCCAAATCAAGATAAGCATGAAAGTTCAAGACATAAAGGCAAAATCTTATAAAACAGCTAATCAAGCAAGATTTTAAACATCTATTTTCAAGCTAGAGTAAGTCAAGGATTCAATTATCTTATGTCATGAATTCCAATAGGCATCTCAAATTATCAACATCACATTAAAAAGATATTTCAAAAAGACATATCGATAAGTGATTCATTTGCATCATTTTATTTTTGGAAGATTCTCCTCTTTCGTAAATAAATCTAGGAGAACAAAATGAATTAAGGGAGATATAATATGATTGAAGCATTGAACATGATTCATATTTAAAATGTGTCTCATGTCATAAGTATGAATCAAGCATTTGTGAAATCCGAAATCATCCTCAAAATCACATTTAATAAATTCATACATGACAAGCATAGATTTATTGAAAAATCGATAAGATAGAGGATCGTATTTCGTTTTTATAAATTTCTATTCATGTGATTTGCTTCTTATAAGCATTCCTTTACCTTTAATAAAACAAGTGTCAATATTTAAGATGGAAAGGTAAATTTCATAGAACAAATCATCAAGTATGATTCCATGATAACATCCTTTTAATATCTTGATATTCATCATCAAGTATGATTTCAAAAAAAATATGTTTAAGAGAAATCATTAAGACCATATACATGATACACTCATTTATTTTTAAAATATTCATCATGTTTATTTTCATGAGATTCACAAGATTGGTAAACTAAATTCATTAATCTCAATAGGATATAAAATTTATTTCCATTTCATATAATTGATTTCATGTGAGGGTGTTCAAATCTTTTTGTGAAAACATGTATCATCATTTAAAATCAAAACAAAAGTTTCATCATAAAACCATCAAGACCAAACACATCAAAAATAAAACATCATGATATCACATCTATCATCAAAAGACTATCAAGAAATTCATACATAGATGTACATACACTTTGTCATCTTAATATGTCATGAGAATGTCATCTTAATTCATCATAAAAATGATTAAACCAAAAACATGTTAATCCAAAATGAGAGTATCAAATCAATATTCACTTCAAAAACTCATGCATGACATAAAATCATCAAAATACACATGCATGAATTAATCCTAAGCATTATATATAACTATCATCCATAATGTTGCATTCATCATTCAACATTTCAAAACATAACATATATGAAACCTTAGCAATATACTTTTCATGATCAAATTTTTAATTTTTTCAAAGATGCTAGAAAGAAAAACCTGATATAATTTTTGAAAAACAATTTTTTTTTATTTCCTATTCCTGCTATCTAAATTAAGAACTCATTAAAAACTTTATGTAATTTCAAAATAATTCAAGAGAGTTGAGTTACTTACCTTGTAGTTGAAGCTCGTTAAAGCCCTCGTCGTTTCACCTTTGGAAGTTCTTGATTCATCCTTGGTTGCCTTCCTCTTCTTTGGCCTCTTCCTCCGTTCAAGTTCATTGTTTATTTTAGATTTTTGTTTAATGAACTTATTAAGAGTTAGTGTTCGAAGTTCAAGTTCATCATTGTCCTCATCACTTGAGTCATCGCTAAAGTGGTATTTATTTGTCCGGAGTTCCAAATCCTTCCTGTTCTTTGGAAGGTGGTCCAAGTGTTCATTGTGTTCATCATGTGCATTGCGCACAATTTCATATGTCATCAATGAGCCGATAAGTTCTTCAAGTGGAAAAATAAATCTTTTGTTTTTTGTATTGCTATTACTTTTGATTCCCAAGCTTTAGAAAGTGATCGTAAAACTTTACTAACAAGTTCAAAATTCGAGAAACATTTGCTAAGAGCTTGTAAACCATTGACGACATTCGTAAAACGGGAGTACATGTCAACAATGGTTTCGCTTGGCTTCATTCGAAAAAGATCGAAATCATGTATTGAAATGTTAACTTTCGAGTCTTTGACACTACTAGTTCCCTCGTGCGTGATTTCAAGTGTTCGCCAAATATCAAAAGCCGTTTCGCACGTTGAAATCCGATTGAACTCATTTTTGTCCAAAGCATAAAACAAGGCATTCATAGCCTTTGCGTTTAAGGCAAAAACCTTCTTCTCCGATTCATTCCATTCGTTCATCGGAAGAGAAGATTTTTGAAATCCGTTTTCGACAATAGGCCAAAGCTTGAAATCCATAGAAATGAGTAAGATCCTCATACGAGTCTTCTAATACGTGTAATCCGACCCATTAAACATAGGTGGATGTGTGATAGAGTGTCCCTCTTGCATGCCGGAGTAAGCCATCTATCTTGGGTATTAAACCAAATATGAGAGTGAGCCTTGCTCTGATACCAATTGTTAGGATCGGAGCGGCACTAAGAGGGGGGGGTGAATTAGTGTAGCGGATTAAAACTTCGGTTTTAGAAAATCTTTCGTATGATAAAAATAATGTTTCGTTTGAAACCGTTTCAATTGCGTTGAAAGCGTACGTAATAAGATGAGGGCAGTGAACTTAGCAAAGTAAAGGTTTGCAGAAAGATAAATGCATAAACATAAACGTAAACCGGAGATTACACCGATTTTAAAGTGGTTCGGTCAAATGACCTACATCCACTTGCGAGGCCCCTCTTCGATGAGGCTCCCACCTTCCACTAGCAAATCTCTTGAAAGGGAAGGGTAAATACCCCTCTTACAACTCTTTACAAGAGGTTCACTCTCTTACAAATTTTCAGCAAGAAAGAAGGAGGTGAACACTAGCAAAATGAAAAGAAGATTAGCTAGGACTTTTCTAAGACCTTTCTCTCAAACACTTGCTACTCAAAAAGTTGTATTCTCAGCTGAGACTTGAGGGGTATTTATAGGCCTCAAGAAGATTCAAATTTGGGCTCCAAATTTGAATTCTCGTATGTTCCCGATGCTGGCAGTGCCACCACCCAGCCAAGCGGTGCCACCGCCCAGCCCAGGAGTGTCATCGCCCAGCTCTCGGGTGCTGGGCAATGCCACCGCCCAGCCTAGGCGGTGCCACCGCCTAAGCCAAATCAGCTCACTGGTTGGGCTCCAAACTTGGCCCAAACCAGTCCGAACTCGGGCCCAATTGGCCCCTACTTGGGTTATAGGATTAACACCTAATCCTAACCCTAATTAATGTGCTAACTACGAATTTATAGACATTTTATAAGCTATTACAAAGTCCGTAAGTCAAGACTTCTTCCGGCGAACTTCCGACGGTCTTCCGAAAAACTCTCGGAAACCATTCTGCGGACTCTCGACAAGTTCCTAGACTTCACGATTTGATCTTGGCGAGTTCCAACGAGCTTCTTCGGCAAGCTCCGATCTTTCTCGGCAAGCTCCGCGAACTTCCAACGAACCTTCCGGCGAGCTTCCGAAAAACCCATCGGCAAGCTCCCTACTCATTCTCGGCTAGTTCCGACAGCATTCCCGACAAACCTTCGGACTTCCGTCGAACTCTCGAACTCGCAACAAATCCTTCGCGCTTGACTCCAGCACTTTGTTTCACTTTATGTCTTCATCGTTATCGTAGTTAATCCTGCACACACAAACCAAAACTCAACTCTGATCTAGACAAGTATTACAACGCGAATTGACATTCTGTTGCCCGGCACGTCATTGGTTGGCGCTTCGTCCGATTCTTCGGTGCATCGTCCTCTCTTATGGCTTGTTGCCCAATCGGTGGTTGACCTCCGCAACCCCGATATCCTTGGCACAATTTTGCTCTCCTTGGCCCGATGCCCGACGTTCGAAGCATTCAGCCATCCAATATCCTGACGTGATCTCTTCCGGCGCAATGTCAATTCCTCCTGCATCAACTGTCTAAACCTGATCAAGTAGACCTGCATCGCTCAAAATGCAGTTTAAATCATAAATACATATCAAGTGGTTTCATCATCAAAATACGAGATTCAACATTGACGACATCCGTGAAACGGGTGTACATGCCGCCTATAGTCTCGCTTGGTTGCATTCGAAAAAGCTCAAAATCATGCAATAAAATGTTAACTTTCGAGTCTTTGACTCTACTAGTTCCCTCGTGCATGATTTCAAGTGTTCGCCAAATGTCAAAAGCCGTTTCGTATGTAGAAATCCGATTGAACTCATTTTTGTCCAAAGCGCAAAATAAGGCATTCATAGCCTTTGTGTTTAAAGAAAAATACTTCTTCTCCAAATCCGACCATTCGTTCATCGGTTTAGAGGGAAGTTGAAAACCGTTTTCAATAACATTCCATAAATCCAAATTCATAGAAATCACGAAAACTCTCATTCGAGTTTTCCAATAAGTGTAGTCCAATCCGTTAAACAACGGTGGACGAAAGACCGATAAGCCCTCTTGAAAGCCATGAAGAGTCATTTCTCTCAGGTGTAAATCCGAAATGAGAAATACCGGGCTCTGATACCAATTGTTAGGATCAAGAGCACTAAGAGGGGGGAGGTGAATTAGTGCAGCGGAAAACCTTATGCGATTAAAATCGAAAACTGCTTTCGTTCGATAGAAGTGATTTTGGTAAGAAAGCCGATTCGTAAATCACTTCAACTTTTGACTAGGAGAGATGCAGCAAAGATATGAACGCAGTTTGCAGTTATGATGGAAATCAGAATATAAGCACAAACTAAAATACGACGTTCGTACGATAAAAGCGATTTCAGTATAAAAGCTTATTCGTAAACCACTTTAACTTGAGATAAGGCGAGATGCAGTTAAAGCAAAGATATAAAGGTAGTTTGCAGTTATAATGGAAATCAGAATGTAAGCTCAAACTGAAATATGACGTTCGTATGATAAAACTGATTTGCATTTTAAATCCCGATTCGGAAAGCGCTGAACTTTGAAACACGTTTGTAAAAACACAAAAGGCAGTAAGCTATTAAGGAGGTTTACTGTAAAGATAAGATGCTCAAAGTAAATGCAAACCGAGATTTAGAGTGGTTTGGTCAATCTTGACCTGCTCCACTTTTGGCTTCCTCCACCGACGAGGTCACCGACGTCAACTAGAGGCCTTCCTTCAATAAGCGAAGGCCAACCACCCTTTTACGGATTCACTCCTTTTGACGGGCTTAGGAGACAACCCTTACAAAATTTTCTCTCCTCTCTTTACAACTCAGAACTTGGAAGAACAGAGGGAGAAGAACTTTAGGCCTTTACAATAATTTTGAGCTCTAAGAATCACAGAAAAAGATCAAGATTTTGGTGTAAGTTCATGCTCTTTCAGTGCTGAATGGGTGGGATATTTATAGGCCTCAACCCAGTTCAAATTTGGAGCTCAAAACTATCAATTCCCGGAATTCCGGGATCAGGCGGTTGCACCTCCTGACTGGAGCGGTTGCACCACCTGGCAGAGCTCGAAGACTGAGCCTCTAGGCGGTGCCACCACCTGTTAGGGGTGGTTGCACCTCCTGCCAGAGCTCGAAGACCGAGCTCAGGCGGTGCAACCTCCTGACTGAGACGGTTGCACGGCTCAGCCAGTGCTCGGAGACCGAGCCCAAGCGGTGCAACCTCCTGTCAAGGGAGGTTGCACCACCTAGTCTCGCTCGGAGACTGAGCCCAGGTGGTGCCACCTCCTGGCTGGGGCGGTTGCACCACCTAGTCTCGCCCGGAGACTTAGCCCAGGCTGTGCTACCTCCTAGCTTGGGTGGTTGCACCTCCCGCTAGAAATCAAGGTCCGAATGGGTTGATCCATTCGGCCCAATTGCCCCAAGATTGAGTTAATGGGATCACCTCCCATTTCCAACTTAATCATTGTGCTACCTATAATTTTTCCTAAGACATTTACTGCAACTTGCTCCGGTGCGTCAATCGCTTCTTCTAGCGAGCTTCCGGCGAACTTCCGTCGATCATCCAATGAACCCTTGGTGATGCTCCTGCGGACTTCCGGGAAACTCCTGGACTTACGACGATCCACTTGGCAAGTTCCGACGAGCTTCTTTGGCAAGCTCATGGACTTCTCGAATTTGTTCCCGCAGAACCTCCGATGACTGTCCGAACTTCCGTCGAACTCCCAACGTGATCATTGTCTTGACTCCGGCGCAACTCCTACTGCATGTCTTTCTTCCATCATAGTTAATCCTACACACTTAAAACAAAACTTCGATTGAGACAATTAATCCTAAGCAATTAACCAAATTGTCCGGCATGTCATTGGTCCCTCGACGCTTCGTCCGATTCTTCGGCGCATCGTCCTCTCCTGCAGCCTATTGCCTAATCGGCCAGTTGACTCCGCAACTCCGATATCCTTGGCACAATACCTGCTCTTCTTGGCCCGATGCCCGAGTCCACGGCCCGAAGCCTTTTGTCGATACGTCGACCGATCCACCGGCCCGACGTCCAATCTTCTAACATGTTCCTCCAGCACAACATGATTTTCCTGCTTTAATTGTCTCATCCTGATCAAAGCATCCTGCGTCACTCAAAACGTAGATTAAATCATAAACATGTATCAAGTAGTTTCATCATCAAAATACGAGATTCAACACATCATTGTCATAAGTATTGCATGCATCATTGCAAATTCATGAATATTTCATCATTGCATGCATCATACCAAATCATAAAATATAAAATCATCATTAATGCATGATTCGAAATCATCATTCTAATAGAAAATGATAATTGTTGATTTTCACATTATTTAAAAGAATCAAATTATTTTATGCATTTTTATCTAAGGGAAAAATAATAGTGTTGCATACATCATTCCAAAACATTTCAAGCCATGCAAGCCATATATACAAAGAAATCATGTCATGAAGGATAAAATCATTTGAATACCAAAAGACATGATTCATATAGTAAATATCTTCTTTAAATAAAATATCAAAAAAATCACAGGAGTACAAAGAAGAGATCTTGTCTTAAAAGAAAATCAATTAATAAATCCAAGAACTCACAAGGAAAAAATCATGATTCATTTAGAAAATCTCCCCTTAAGAAAATATCAAGTAGAATCGTAGAAGATCAATTAATGTGAAATTTGGATTCATAATAAAATCTCGTGTATCGAATGTCGAGAAATCAAAATGATGATTTATATAAAAAATAACATAAGTTATATTCAAGAGAAAAATCATCATTCATTTTCAACTCATTCAATTTGTCAAATCAATATTTTTTAGATATGCATGATACCAAAACATGGTTTCAAATATTTGACATATAACATGCATAAATTCAAATTTTGAAAGGAGATGGGAATAATTCAAATGTACAAAGATTTCAACCATCTCATAAACAAATGTAAGACAAGTCATGAATCCAAAATTCCATGAATCATAATAATGAAAATGATCATCAAAGGTAATCTCATGTTATTCCAAGAAATCAATATCATGATTTTGATAAAAATCATTTCAAATTCAAATCATCAAAATCACTTTTATGGTTCACAAAATTCATAACATAAGTAGATTCATGATTTCATTGATAATATATTTTCTCCTTTTTTTGAAGTATTTTATTTTAAGTGATTGATTTCATGTTAGCATGCTTTTTCATTTATGTTAAATAAAAACATGCATCAACGTTTAGGATCGAAAAATGAATTTCGTCATAAAACCATCAAGATCAATAGATTCTCAAAAATGAATTGTTAGGATCAAAAAAATCCAAAAATAAAATTTAACACTTTCATGCATTCGGACATGGTTTTGCCATATGTTTTTCAAATACACTCATGAAAATAACACATGCTTATCATCATGTATATTTTCATGAGATTCATAAGATTGGTAAAATAAATTCATTAATCTCAATAGGATAGAAAATATATTTCCATTTCATACAATTGATTTCATGTGAGGGTATTCAAGTCTTTTGTGAAAACATGTATCATCATTTAAAATCGAAACATAAGTTTCGTCATGAAACTGTTAAGACCAAACACATCATGATATCGCATCTATCATCAAAAGACTATCAAGAAATTCATACATAGATGTACATGCACTATGTCATCTTAATATGTCATGAGAATGTCATCTTAATTCATCATAAAAATGATTAGACCAAAAACATGTTAATCTAAAATGAGAGTTTCAAATGAATATTTACTTCAAAAACTCATGCATGACATAAAATCATCAAGATACACATGCATGGATTAATCCTAAGCATTATCACATATCATATCATTATCATCCCTAATGTTGCATACATCATTAAATATTTCAAAACATAACATGCATGAAACCTTAGCAATATACTTTTCATGATCAAATTTTTAATTTTTCAAAGATGCTAAAAAGAAAAACATGATAAAATTTTTGAAAACAATTTTTTATTTCTATTCCTACTATCTAAATTAAGCACTCATGAAAAACTTCAAGTAATTTCAAAATAATTCAATAGAGTTGAGTTACTTACCTTGTAGTCGAAGCCCGTCAAAGCCCAATTCGCTGTTTCACCTTTGGAAGTTCTTGATTCATTCTTGGTTGCCTTCCTCTTCTTTGGTCTCTTCCCCCGTTCAAGTTCATTGTTTATTTTAGATTTTTGTTTAATAAACTCATTAAGATTTAGTGTTTGAAGTTCAAGTTCATCATTGTCCTCATCACTTGAGTCATCGCTTAAGTGGTATTCATTTGTTGGGAGTTTCAAATCCTTCCTATTCTTTGGAAGGTGGTTCAAGTGCTCATCGGGTTCAAAATGTTCCAAAAGTGTCATTTCATAGGTCATTAATGACCCGATTAAGTCTTCTAATAGAAAATCATTTAAATTTTTTATCTCTTGTCTTGCGGTTATTTTAGGATCCCACCTTTTTGGAAGGGATCTTAGGATCTTTCTTATGAGATCAAAATTCCAAAAAGATTTATCAAGAACTCTTAGATTATTGACGACATCCGTGGAACGGGTGTACATGTCGCATATAGTCTCGCTTGGTTGCATTCGACAAAGCTCAAAATCATGAAATAAAATGTTAACTTTTGAGTCTTTGACTCTACTAGTTCCCTCGTGCATGATTTCAAGTGTTCCACAAATATCAAAAGCCGATACGCACGTAGAAATATAATTGAACTCATTTTTGTCCAAGGTGTAAAATAAGGCATTCATAGCCTTTGTGTTTAAAGAAAAACACTTCTTCTCCAAATCCGCCCATTCGTTCATCGATTTAGAGGGAAGTTGAAAACCATTTTCAACAATATTCCATAAATCCAAATTCAAAGAAATCATGAAAACTCTCATTCGAGTTTTCCAATAAGTGTAGTCCAATCCGTTAAACAATGGTGGACGAACAACCGAAAAGCCCTCTTGAAAGCCATGAAGAGTCATTTCTCTCGAGTATAAATCCGAAATGAGAAATACCAGGCTCTGATACTAATTGTTCGGATCAAGAGTACTAAGAGGGGGGGGTGAATTAGTGTAGCAAAAAACTTTCGACGATTAAAACTGCGTTCGTACGTTGAAATCCGATTCCGACGTAAAATTCGTTTCGCGTAGATGATAACTTTGAAAGCTTACGAAAACATATTTGAAGCAAAGTAAGGAAGGCAGTTTGCAGTTAAGATAGAAATCAGAATGTAAGCGCAAACTGAAATATGATGTTCGTTCGATAAAATCGATTTCCGTCTTAACGCCAATTTAGAAAATACTTAACTATGAAACACGTTCGTAAATAAGCAGAAGGCAGTAAGCTACTAAGGAGGTTTGCAGTAAAGATATGATGCTCAATGTAAATGCAAACTAAGATTTAGAGTGGTTCAGTCAATCTTGACCTACATCCACTTTTGGCTTTCTCCACCAACGAGGTCACCGACGTCCACTAGAGGCCTTCCTTCAATAGGTGAAGGCCAACCACCCTTTTACAGTTTTACTCCTTTTGATGGGCTTAGGAGATAACCCTTACAAACTTTTCTCTCCTCTCTTGAAAGATCAAAACTTGGAAGAAAAGAGGGAGAACTTCTAGACTTTACAACACTTTTGAGCTCTAAAATCACAGAGTAAGATCAAGCTTTCGATGCTCTTTCATGCAGGAAAGGGTGGGGTATATATAGGCCCCAAACTAGTTTGAATTTGGAGCTCAAAAATGTCTTTTCCCAGATTTTAGGGGTCTTGGCAATACTACCTCCTAGCAGCTCAGAGACTGAGCCTCTAGGCGGTGCCACTGCCTGACAGGGGCGGTTGCACCACTTGGCAGAGCTCCGAGATTGAGCTCAGGCGGTTCCACCTCTTGTCAGGGGTGGTTGCACCACCCAGTCTCGCTCGGAGACTAAGCCCAAGCGGTGCCACTGCCCAGTCTCGCTCGGAGACTGAGCCCAAGCAATGCCACCGCCCAGTCTCGCTCGGAGACTTAGCCCAAGCAGTGCCACCGCCTGACTGGGGCGGTTGCACCACCCAACTTTCCTAGGAGACCATCTCTTGGGCGGTGCCACCGCCGACCCTGGCGGTGCCACCGCCTAGTAGGAATTCTGGTCCAAATGAGTTGATCCATTCGGACCAATTTGGGTCTGTCAAGGGCCCAATTGCCCCCATATTAAGTTAATGGGATCACCTCCCATTCCTAACATAATATACATGCTAACTATGGCATTTCTTAAGATATTTACTACAACTTGCTCCGGTGCGTCAATCGCTTCTTCCGGCGAGCTTCCGGCGAACTTTCGGCGAACATCCGACAAACCTTCGGCGATGCTCTAGCGGACTTCCGGCAAACTCCTGGACTTGCGACGATTCACTTGGTGAGTTCCGAGGAGCTTCTTTGGCAAGCTCCTGGACTTCTCATATTTGTTCCCATAGAACCTCCAACGATTGTCCGAACTTCCGTCAAACTCTCAAACTCCCAACGTGATCATAGTCTTGACTCCGGTGCAACTCCTGCTGCATGTCTTACTTCCATTGTTGTTAATCCTGCACATGTAAAACAAAACTTCGATCGAGACAATTAATCCTAAGCAATTAACCAAGTTGTCTGACATGTCATTGGTCCCTCAACGCTTCGTCCGATTCTTCGACGCATCATCCTCTCCTATGGCCTATTGCCCAATCGGCCAGTTGACTCCGCAACTTCGATATCCTTGGCACAATACCCGCTCTTCTTGGCTTGATGCCCGAGTCCACGGCCCGAAGCATTCTGTCGATACGTTGATCGATCCACCGGCCCGACTTCCAATCATCTGACATGTTCCTCCAGCACAACATGATTTTTCCTGCTTTAATTGTCTCATCCTGATCGAAGCATCCTACGTCACTTAAAACGCAGATTAAAACATAAACACATATCAAGTGGTTTCATCATCAAAATACGAGATTCAATAGTTCGTTGGAGCATTGCTGAGAGTTCATCGGATGTTTGCCGGAGGTATGTCGGAAGCTCGCTGGAAGAGCAATTGACACACCGAAATAAAAAGAGTTATGATCATGTCTTAATTATTGTAGTTAGAGCATAAATTAAGTTAGGATTGGGAGATAATCCCACTAACTTAATTAAGGGCTAATTGGGCCCGTAACAGGGCTGATTTAGGCCAAATTGAATAGCCTAATCAGCCCTTGAAAACATGGCTGGCGGTGGCACGGTCCAGAAGACCCAGTTTCCCAAGTGGTTTGGGCGGTGGTACCGCCGGCAGTTATTGCTGTCAATGGTGGTACCGCCCTTGTCAAGTGGTGGTATCGCCAGAGCTTGGTCTTCGAGCTTTGTCAAGCGGTGGTACCACCTAGTAATGGTGGTGGTAGTGCCAGGACCCCGAAAATCCGGGATTAGACACTTTTTGGCTTCATTTTTGAAGCCATTGGGGCCTATAAAAACCCCACCCTTTTCTGCATGAAAGGGTACCAAAGCATTGAGATAATCTTGAATTGTCGGGGTGTAAAAGTATTGTAAACAAGTGCTAGAATCCTCCTCCCTTTCTAAGCATTGAGATCATTCAAGAGAAGTGTGAGACTTGTAAGGGTTCTCCCCTAAACCCATGAAAAGGAGAAAGTATTGTAAAAGGTGGTTGGTCTTCACCTATTGAAGGAAGGCCTTTAATGGATGCCGGAGACCTCGTCGGAGGAGGAATCCGAAAGTGGATGTAGTGTTGTATCTCGGATTTTGATGATGAAGTCAATTGTCATTTGTTATCTAATCCATATATTGAGATAAGTGTGAAGGATTAACTACGATGAAAGTAAGACATGCAGCAGGAGTTGAGCCAGAGTCAAAGACTATGATCACATTGGGAGTTCGAGAGCTCAACGGAAGTCCGGACGGTCGTCGGAGGTTCTGCGGGAACAAATACGAGAAGTCCAGGAGCTTGCCAAAAGAAGCTCATCAGAACTCGCAAAGTGGATCGTCGCAAGTCCAGGAGTTTGCCTGAAGTCCGTCGGAGCATCGCCGGAGGTTCGTCGGATGTTCGCCGAAAGTTCGTCGGAAGCTCGTAGGAAGAAGCGATTGATGCACCGGAGCAAGCTATAGTAAATGTTTTAAGAATTGTCGTAGTTAGTATGTAAATTAAGTTAGGAATGAGAGGTGATCCTATTAACTTAATCTGGGGTTAATTGGGCCATTGATAGACCCAAATTGGGCCGAATGGATCAACCCATTCAGACCAGAATTCCTACTAGGCGGTGGCACTGCCAGGGTCGGCAGTGGCACCGCCTGGGCTCAGTCTTCGAGCGAGACTGGGTGGTGCAACCGCCCCAGGCAAGCGGTGGCAACGCTTCGGCTTAGTCTCCGAGCGAGACTGGGCGGTGCAACCGCTCCAAGCAAGCGGTGGCACCGCTTGGGCTCAGTCTCTAAGCGAGACTAGGTGGTGCAACCGCCCCTGTCAGGTGGTGGCACCACCTAGAAGCTCAGTCTCCAAGCTGCTAGGCGGTTGTACCGCCCTAGTCAGGAGGTGGTACCGCCAGGACCCCGGAAATCCGGGAAAAGATATTTTTGAGCTCCAAATTCAAACTAGTTCGGGGCCTATATATACCCCACCCTTTCCTGCATTAAAGGGGACCAAAAATCCAATCTTACTCTGTGATTTTTAGAGCTCAAAAGTGTTGTAAAGGCTAGAAGTTCTCCTCCCTCTTTTTCAAGTTTTGATCTTTCAAGAGAGGAGAGAAAAGTTTGTAAGGGTTGTCTCCTAAGCCCGTCAAAAGGAGTGAAACTGTAAAAGGTTGGTTGGCCTTCGCCTATTGAAGGAAGGCCTCTAGTGGACGTTGGTGACCTCGTTGGTGGAGGAAGCCAAAAGTGGATGTAGGTCAAGATTGACTGAACCACTCTAAATCTCAGTTTGCATTTACTTTGAGCATTTTATCTTTATTGCAAACCGTCTCAATAGCTTACTGCCTTCTGCTCTTTTACGAACTCACTTTCAAGTTTTCGAAAATGGTTTTATGTCGGAAATTGGTTTTATCATACGAACATTATATTTCAGTTTGCGCTTACATTCCGATTTATATCTTAACTGCAAACTTCCTGCCTTACTTTACTTCAAATATATTTTTGTAAGCTTTCAAAGTTATTATCTGCATGAAATGACTTTTACGTCAGAATCGGATTTCAACGTACGATCACAATTTTAATCGTCGAAAGTTTTTCGCTGCACTAATTCACCCCCCCTCTTAGTGCTCTTGATCCTAACAATTGGTATCAAAGCGGGGTTAACTCTCAAATGGATTAAAATCCAAGAGAGATGGCATACGCCGGAAACCAAGAGGGCCACTGTATTACACGTCCACCCATGTTCAATGGGACGGACTACACCTATTGGAAGACCCGAATGAGGATCTTCCGTATTTCAATGGATTTTGAACTTCGGAATCTTGTTGAAAATAGATTTTCAAAGTCTTCTTTTCCAATGATCGATTGGAATGAATTGGAGAAGAAGACTTTCGCTCTTAATGCAAAGGCTATGAATGCTTTATTTTGTGCGCTTGATAAAAATGAGTTCAATCGTGTTTCAGTTTGTGAAATCGCGTTTGATATTTGGCATACACTCAAAGGGACTCACAAAGGCACAAGTAGAGTGAGAGTCAAAAATCAATCTTTTGATACATTCTTTTGAACTTTTCCGAATGAAACCGAGCGAGATGATTGGCGACATGTACACCCGTTTCATAGATGTCGTCAATGGTCTAAAAGGACTCGGCAAAATTTTTTTCAGATTTTGAGCTCGTAAATAAGATTCTAAGATCCCTTCCTAAGAGTTTGGACCCTAAAGTCACTGCTATTCAAGAGGCTAAAGATTTAAACAACTTCCCTCTTGAAGAACTAATCGGGTCATTAATGACCTATGAAATGACTTGCAAGGCTCATTAAGAGCAAGAAGACATCATTCCAAAGAACAGGAAGGATATGACACTTAGAACTTTAGATGACCACTTGAGAGAAAACTCAAGTGATGAGAACTGTGACGATGACTTGGCACTTCTAACAAGGAAATTCAAAAAATTCATTAAGAGAAACAAGTTTAAAAGCGACACAAAAGATAAACTTGAACCCAAAAATGACCAAGTTATTTGTTACGAATGCAAAAAGTCAGGACACTACAAAAATTATTGTCCCCAAGCCAAGAAGAGAACATCAAAGAAGAAGGCGCTCAAAGCAACGTGGGATGACTCGAGCGCATCCGAAGAAGAGTAGTCCAATACCGAGCAAGTTGCTCATTATGCCTTAATGGCCATCGGAGAAGAGGTAACACATTTAATTGATGCAGATTTATCATTTGATGAATTATTAAATACCTTCCATGACTTATTTGATGAATGTAAAATAATTAATAGAAAATATAAATTACTGAAAAATAAGAATGATAGTCTTGTTAGCAATTTTGATAAATTAAAAACTTAATATCATGATAGTTTAGCACAATGTGAAAAATGTCATTATCTAGAAACTCTCCAAAAGGAAAACTTACTACTTAAGGACACCTTGAAGAAATTCGAGGTTGGTAGCAAGTCTTTGAACATGATCCTTGCAAACAAGGGTCACGTTCCTAAAAGAAGTGGAATCGGATTTGTGAGAAGTCCTCACCAAAATACAACCACCTTCATAAAAGGCCCTATCTTACATGTTCAACACCAAAGCAAATGCAACTTTTGTTGCAAACATGGACATAAAACGAATCATTGTCTATTCAAGAAAATTAGTCCGAACAAACTGATTTGGGTTCCTAAAGGAACCATGATAAACTCTATGCAACATAATAAACAATGTAGATTACTTTTTGAGGCACCTAAAAGTAAATGGGTACCTAAAAATCACCCCTTCTTATAGAAACATACACCATCAAAAGCTAGGAGCAAGAGATAATATCTTGCCTTTTGGATACTCGATATTCATGACTCGAGATCCAAAAGAACACGTAATGCTCTCTAGCCTAAATAGTAAAAAGAGGATTAGAAAATTAATATTGCGGAGTGATACTAATACAATCCTGTTTAATCCCTCAAATTTTGAAACTCATAATTCTCTCTTCACATACCCTCCGGATTTCTGAACTCATCAAATTGATTTCTTCTTCGGATCTAACTATATCATTAACTTACGTCTTGCAAGCAAAGTTTGTCATAAACTTGCAAAGCTTACCAACTTAGATAATAAGTCATGACTATGTCTAAAATTGTGTACGACATTTAAACTAGAATATGCGCGTCACAAGATCTATTTTGAACATATGAAATTTCTTATTTTGAAATGGAAACTCTTATGTAATTACGAAAGTAAAGTTGATTGCTCCATAAATGAAACCTCTCCTCAAGTTGAAAACATCCAAATCAGTCCATACAGCCCCCAAACAAGTGCTCGCCGCCTGTAGGCAGTGGCACCGCCCAACTAGCGGTAGCACCGTCGGCTGTCACAGGTTGCAAGCGGGTTGCACCACCCCAGCCAGCAGTGCAACCGTCCGCAATCTTGCCGCTTTTTAAACTGAGCTAGGGCCGGCGGTGGAACCAACCCCAACTTACTCTCTTCCCCTCTTTACACCATCAAAGCTTCTCCACCTTCATTTCTCCCAAATACTCCTCATTTCAAAGCAAAAGATCAACAATCTCTCTTTCTCTTAAGGATCTCACTTAAGGTATTCTCTAAGAACCCTTTAAATTCTATTTTTGAGTCATTTACTCTTGCTCATTACTATCTTCTTAAATAGCAGTAGTTATGAGCCATAGAAGATCCTCTAGGGACAAAGGGAAGAGGAGATTAGAAGAAGACTTTGATCTTACCCTTTTCGATTCAAAATATCATGTTGAAAAATTTTCTTCCTTCGAATTTAGAAGTGTCAATAAGAGAAAACATGTAGATATAGATGAACTAAGAGACTTAGAGACAATCCAATGGTTTGCAAACTTAGATCTACTCCCTATTTTACAAATTAGTGAACCCATCTATCCAAGACTTGTTAGATTGTTTTACAACAATCTACAAGTAGATGAAGAAGAAAGAATGTCTACCTATCTCCTAGGACAACACATCTCCATTACGGATAGATTCATTTGCGACATGATAGGCATTCCCGTAAAAAATAGAGGTCTTTATTTTAGAGGATCGTGAGATAATGAAACAGTTGGGACAACATATGTTGAAGCCTTAGGAACAATTTTCGGTAATCCCAACTTAGTGATAGTTCCTAAAAGCTGTGAACATCTACTACCACTAAACACTAAGGTACTTCATCATATCATAACTAGCATTATTCTTCCTAAACAATACCATCATGATGAAGTAAGTCAAATGGAATTAGGAACCATGTATTGGATCATGAAAGGACATAACATCTGTTTTGGTTACCTTATCCAACAAAACATTATAGAACTATCTAAGAAAGACATGATGCTTCCATATGGTGGTATAATCACTAGAATACTTAAAGCCTACGATATTACAATACCACCCGACGAAGAAGTGATGAAAGTAGACAGGTTTAGCATAATAAATAAAACTCTACTTCACCGATTGCGATGTTTTTATAGAAATGGAATTGGGTTAGAATGCCTAGAAGAACCGATCCCCCTCAACCAGAACCAGAACCCGAAACACCAGTCTTTAGGGGTACTCAATCTCCTCTGATCTGTCCCTTTGAGGAAACACATCCATTTGAGCAAGCTCCTGCATCATCTATCGAAGACAATGGAATTCGGATGGACTAATTTGAATAAAGACATGATCGGCTTGAACATCGACAAGATCAAATCCTATCTGAACTGCAGCAAATTCATCGACAATTTGACTCTTTATTTAGGCACTTTAATTTTCCACCTCTTGAATAAGCTTGTATATGTGGACACAATCACCTCTTGTTTTAACAATTACGTTGTTGTAAACTCTTTATATTACTCACCTTGATCACAATGCCTTGGTGAGAATATGCAGGGTTATGTTGCTCAATCTCGTTACTCATTGTTGGATTTCATGTTGAAATTAAATGTTTCTATAATGCCTACTTTGAAAACCTTGTGTCTTGGTTTCCATGATAAATGTGATTTGAGAAAGTAATATAGCCATGAAATTGATGTGTCATTTCCATGATGTTAATGTGACATAATATTATCATGATGTTGATGTATTGCTATAATACTAAACATCAACTAGCTGATATTTTTACAAAACCTCTAAGCGAAGAACAATTTGATTTCATTAGAAGAGAATTAGGAATGTTAATGTGTCCAAATGCATAAACTTGTTAAAATCATTTTTCGGACTTTATTGATTGAATGATCAAATCACTTGATTGCCATTACATGCCTAAAATTACATGTTGGAAATTATGTTTTTTGGATACAAAAATTTTCATAATAATGAGCATGTTTTGTCTTCATGATTGTATTTCAAAATCTATATTATAGTGTTGTCTGAATACATAAACTTGTTAAAATCATTTTTCGGACTTTATTGTTTGAATGATCAAATCACTTGATTGCCATTATATGTCTAAAATTATATGTTGGAAATTATGTTTTTTGGATACCAAAATTTTCATAACAATGAGCATGTTTTGTCTTCATGATTGTATTTGAAAATCTATAGTATAGTCTTGTCCGAATGCATGAAAGGGTTAATTTCATTTTCGGATTCTCTTAACTAGTGGTATCCTAACAATCGGATTTTCTCGATACATTATCCTTTTCCGAACTTAATAAGCATATGTATATCGAGTTTGATTCTCATCATTGATTTTTGACATATGGAATCAACTAGCAAAAACATCTCTCATATACTTATCATGTGAAAAATATTTTTTGAGAAATGAATTTGATTCTTGCGTGTAAATTCCTTTTTGAAATATGGATGATAGTGTCTTTACTTGCAATAATTTGTTTCACATACATATCTTGATCCTTGTAAAAATGTAATATGATTTAATCTCTCATCGATTTTAACTTCATTCAAAGTAAACTCACAAATAGCTGATATCACAAATAGCCTTCCTCCTTCATGCAAAAAAGATAATAACAAATGGAAAAGAAGAAGTATTAAAAGCTATCTCCATGTCATGTTTTCTTTGAGATGTTTACATAATTGGTATCCTATCACTCACTGTTGGAAAATGATATGAACCTAGTTATGGCATGAATAAAACTGCACGTATGCTTAAAAATTATTTATACCATTTTTCTTTTTGTTGAAGACAAAGGAGGAGAGATATATGAATTGATGCTATAATTATGCCATGCTTGCATCATTGAAAATATATGAATCGATGATAACTATGATTGCCATATTTGCATTATGCCATGTTTACATCATATTAAGATATCAAGAACTTGCATCGTAATTTTACATGTTGATATCTTATGTTGAACTGCTACAATCATTCATATTTGAAATGTAAAACTTGTGAATGGATGTCAAGTCTTGACATCATTTTCAGTAAGATACATCATGATAGGAATCATGATGGGAGTAATTGATAAGGTTAAGAGTTCTTAACTTATCAATAAGTCTATTGATTTCAAAGGCCTTGAATTCAAGAATGACTTATCTCAAGTATGACATATAGATAGGGGGAGTTAAGGTTAACTCCGTTATCAATTGATTGTCATCATCAAAAAGAGGGAGATTGTTGTATCTCGGATTTTGATGATTAGTCAATTGTTATTTGTTATCAAATCCATATGTTGTGATAAATGTGCAGGATTAACTACAATGAAAGTAATACATGTAGTAGGAGTTGAGCCGGAGTCAAAGACTATGATCACGTTGGGAGTTCGAGAGCTCGACGGAAGTCCGGACGGTTATCGGAGGTTCTGCGGGAACAAATCCGAGAAGTCCAGGAGCTTGCCAAAAGTGTTGAATCTCGGATTTTGATGATGAAACTAATTGATTGTGTTTAAATGTTTGACTACATTTTGAGTGATACAGGTCTACTCGATCAGGATTAGATAATTAACGCAGGAGGAATTGACGTTGCGTCGGAGGAGATCACGTCAGGATATTGGATGGCAGAAGGCTTCGGGCGTCGGGCATCGGGCCAAGGAGAGTGAAATTGCGCCAAGGATATCGGGGTTGCGGAGGTCAACCGCCGATTGGGCAACAAGCCGCAAGAGAGGACGATGCACCGAAGAATCGGATGAAGCGCCAACCAATGACGTGCCGGGCAACAGAATGTCAATTTACGTTATAATAATTGTCTAGATCGGAGTAGAGTGTTTGCTTGTGTGTGCAGGATTAACTACGATAACCAGAAAACACAAAGCGAGAATACCGGAGTCAAGTTCGATGGACATTTAAGAGTCCGAAGAATCGTCGGAGATGCTGCCAGAACCAACCGAGAAGAAATCGGGAACTTGTCGGAATTTTCGGAAGTTCGCCGAAGAGATCGTCGGAGGTTCACGGAGATCACCGAGAAGGCTCGGCTACTCATTAAAGTCATCACAAGTTCGGGAGCTTGCTAGAAGCCCGTCAGCAGAAAGTTCGTCGGAAAGCTCGCCAGAACAAGACTCGACGTTCGCGGTTGAAAATTTGCTTACGATGTTTTTTGGTTATGTAGTCCACTTGTAATTAGGATTAGGATTAAGAGATAATCCTATATCCTGGTTAGGGGCCAACTGGGCCCAAAGTCAGAGTTGGTTTAGGCTAAAAATTAAGCTAAACCAGCGAACTAGAGAGCCAAGATTGAAGCCCAACTAGTGGCTGAAAACACTGTAGTCGGGCTGAAAACACTGTAGGCGGTGGCACCGCCTAGCTGGGCGGTGACACCTCCTGGCTGGGCGGTGGCACCGCCCAGCACCCGAGCCCTGGGCGGTGGCACCGCTTGGCTGGGCGGTGGCACCTCCAACAGCGGGAACCCAAAGAGAATTCAAATTTTGAAGCCCAAATTTGAATCCTCTTGAGGCCTATAAATACCCCTCAAATCTCAGCTGAGAGAACAACTTTTTGAGCAGCAAGTGTTTGAGAGAAAAGCCTTAGAAAAGTGTTAGCTTGTCTTGTTTTCAATTTGCTAGTGTTCACCTCCTTCTTTCTTGTTGAAAATCTATAAGAGAGTGAACCGCTTGTAAAAGTTGTAAGAGGGGTATTCACCCTTCACTTTCAAGAGATTTGCTAGTGGAAGGTGGAAGCCTCATCGAAGAGGGGCATCGCAAGTGGATGTAGGTCACTTGACCGAACCACTTTAAAAATGGCGTAATCTCTGGTTTGCATTTCTTATTGTCATTTACATTACTGCAAATCTTCTTACTTGCTTTGTTTCATCATTACCTTTGCTGCGCAACTTTAAGAATACGCTTTCAAGTTAAGCTTTTCAAGTTCCGTTCTTATCGTACGAAAAATTTGTCGAAATCAACATTTTAATCCGCTGCACTAATTCACCCCCCCCTCTTAGTGCCACTCTGATCCTAACAATTGGTATCAGAGCCACGGTTTTCTACTTTGGTTTAACACCCAAATAGAAATGGCTCTTTATGGCTTTCAAGAGGGTCACTCTCTCATTCGTCCTCCCTTTTTCAATGGGACGGACTACACTTGTTGGAAAACTCGAATGAGAGTTTTCTTACTTTCTTTGGATTTGAATTTATGGGACATAGTCGAAAATGGATTTGAAATGTCTTCTCTCCCAATGAACCATTGGAATGATTTGGAGAAGAAGATGTTTTCTTTAAATGCAAAGGCTATGAATGCCTTATATTGTGCACTTGACAAAAGTGAATTTAATCGCGTTTCGATGTGTGACTCGGCTTTTGATATTTGGAGAACTCTAGAGGTCACTCATGAAGGCACTAGCCGAGTGAAAGAGTCCAAAATCAATATTCTTGTGCATTCTTACGAACTTTTCCGGATGAAACCAAGTGAGTCCATCGGAGACATGTACACCCGGTTCACGGATGTCATCAATGGACTCAAAGCTCTTGGTAAAAGTTTTTCTAATTTTGAACTAGTCACTAAAATCTTAAGATCCCTTCCAAAAAGTTGGGATCCAAAAGTTACGGCCATTCAAGAGGCCAAGGACCTTAAAACATTCCCTCTCGAAGAACTTATTGGGTCTCTAATGACCTACGAAATGAACAATGTGACAAAAAAGAAACTCGAGAACAACCTTCCAAATGATAGGAAGGATTTGGGACATAGAACACATGAAGACCACTCGAGCATAAGCTCAAGTGATGGTGAACTTAAACTACAAATGAAACAAAAATTAAAAAGCAAAAAGAATGGAACTACTTGCTTTGAACGCAAGAAGAACAAAAGTTGGGATGAATTGAGCTCTTCCGAAGACGAGGAGAAAATCAAGAAAGGCGAGGTGGCAAACTATGCCTCACCCTCTTACAACAATGAGGTAATCAAAATCCCACTAATTTATTTCGAAATTACATAATACTTTCTTGAGTTATTTTTAATTTAGTTTAGGATTAATTTTCTTGAAAATTGCATGTGTTATGTTAATGCAGTAAAATGTTAAATATAAATCTAATGCTTATACACCTAGTAAGATTAATCTTATATATGTGCTTGAGAAGCAAGAATTTGTATTTTGACGATTTCCATATTGATTTTCAATGACGATGCATGACTTTTGAATGGAAGGCTTGATGATTTTTTATGAACCTTATCTTTGTTTTTCAAACATGATGTATAGTTTTGACATAAGAACAAAAATTTGAAGCATGCTAATATAAAGTCAATCATATAAAGTAAAACTAAAGAAATTTTAAATATCTATAAGAATCATTCAAAATTATGTTCAATAAAACCTTACTTGATGTTGTAATGAAACCATTGAAAGTTTTGATGCTATGATTTGATGATTTTATGCATGAGATTGTAAAGTTATACATGATGATTTTTATGATTTATTGGTCTTGATGGTTTTTATGATAAAATTCATTTTTTGATCCTAAATGTTGATGCACTTTTTTATCTAGCATAAATGACATGAATTTAAATAACTAAAAAGAGAAAAGCATTGTTCTTGAAAATTATTTTTCTCTATCTTGTTGATTTATATGAATCCCTTGAAAATGATTTTGGTTTGATGATTTGAATTAGAAATGAGTTATATCAAAATCATGATATTGATTTGACAAAATTGAATGAGTTGTAAACAAATGATGATTTTTCTCTTGAATACAACTTGTAATATTTTTACATATATATTTTCATCTTGATTTCTCGATATTCGATACATGAAATTTTTCCATGAATCAAAATTCTTTCATGATGTGATTCTTCTTGGTATTCACTAAAAATGATACATTCAAATTAACCTACTCTATTTGACATCTTGATAATTTATGACTTGAATATCATGTACAATATGCTCATAATGATGATTGAGTTATTTATGAAAAATGGAAGATATAGTTTTAAAATTTTGCATGTTCGAATTTGAAAATATTTGATATGCATGAAAATATTAAACATTTTGAAACCATGTTTTAGTGTTATGCTTAATGATCATGCTTAATAAATTTCGAAATTATGGATGATGAATCTTTTACGATTTATGGATCATTGATTTTTACCATAATGAAAGTACCTTATTGATTTTTGTTGTAATAAATCTTACTCTTTCGATTTTAAACATGATAAATGTTTTTATTTGGTATAAATGAAACAAAATCATATGTTTTGAAATAATCGAAAAGAGGATAACATTCTTGAAAATTATTTTGCTCAATCTTATTGATTTTGATGAATCCATTTGTATCATCTTTGTGAATCTCTTGGATTTTGATAATGATTTTGATGATTTAAATTTAAATAATTTTTTATTGAAATCATGATCTTGATCTCTTGAAATTCATAACATGAAATCCTTTATGAATCAACATTTTCTTTTCTATTTAAAAGGAGATTTGTCGAAATGTTTCATAGTCTTTTAGTATTCATAATCTTGACAATTATGTTTTGAAACTTTATGTAAACCAAGAATGTTCATCATGATTCTCTCTTTGAATATTTAAAGAGGAGAATTTTCTAGATGGTTCATGATTTTGATGATTGAATATTTGATATGCATGAATTGAGATCTTGCTCTCCTACCACTCTTTTTGCTATTCACCAAAAGGAAGACTAATTCTAATAAACCATGATATGCTATATGAATTTTATTGTATTCATGAAGTAAGATCTCATCACTAATTTTTGTTTATATTCCTTCATGTGATGATATGAATGTATGAAACACTTATGATATGATTTTTTATACAATTCCATGTATTCGTGAAATATTAATCTCATCACCCAATTAATTCCTCTTGATACTCCTAATGTGATGAAGTGAAATTATGCATGAAATACAAATGGGGATAAGTTTTTGGTAGGATATAATTTGACAAATTGATACCATCATGATATGAAACATTTATGATTTGCAATGATATATGCAATACTTGTGCTTTCTAATTATGATGTGATGTATTACATATGATGTAAATCATGATTTAAAATACTATGAGTTGTCGCTAAAATGATGTATTATAAATATTGATTTAATGTTTTGTATCATGAATACTCTAAATGATGAATATTTGGTATCATGATCAAAATGTTGACAAATAGTTAAAAATTTTAGTATCATGTATGATATCCTTATAATGTTGATCGATTTATTCAATATCATGCATGAATGAATATAAGGTTTTTGAAAATGTGCATATTCTAATTTGAAAATATGATGATGCACAATTAAGATTGATACTTACCTTTGTCATAATTGATGTAATGGGTCTTCCCTTCTTTTTGACAATGACAAAGGGGGAGATAGCTTGCTTGCACAAGTCAAGAAGATGCAAAAACTTGATTGCTTGCTTGCCTATCTTAAGTAGTAAAGATTGCTAACTTGCTTATTTCAAGAAGCAAAAGTTGTCTTCTTGAACATCATTATCTTGCCCATCTCAAGAAGCAAGACTTGCAACCTGCACATTGCAATAGGAAGTAAGAATCAATAGCTTACACACTTCAACAAGAAAGCTATCTTGTATTTGCTTTTGACATTTTTACTAGCTTGTATGTTACAAAACTTGCTCACTTTTTCAAATACTTTTCTAGCTTGCACTTTGTAAAGGAAGCAAAAATAACACTTCTCAAAAGAGAAGAAAAACTTACTGTCTTGAACATCTTTAATATGCTAGCTAGCATGATGTACAATTTGCTATTTTGAATATTACAAAGAAATACTATCATGCACATTGCAAAGAAAAGCAAAGTGCAATCGTGCACAAGAAGCAAGTGTTGAATTGCCATGATTGAACTTAAGAATCTTGCTATACTTTTGTGCTTATATGTTGTGATGAAAATCTCGTTTATGTTGCAAAAACTTGCATATCTTTTAAAATAGCTAGAGCTACTTCTCCTTTTTGTTGATGACATAGGGGGAGAAGTATATTGATGACTTCATGCATTGAATTAAATATTTTATATTTGCATGATAGTTTAAATGTTTTTCATAACATGTGATGAATGTTACTTGGATTTGGGATAATCCAAGTGTTCTATCAATGGCATATTGATAGGGGGAGTTTAGTTAAACTCCGGGGAGTTAAGGTTAACTCCGTTAGTCATCAATTAGTTGTCATCATCAAAAAGGGGGAGATTGTTGAATCTCGGATTTTGATGATAAACTAATTGATTGTGTTTAAATGTTTGACTACATTTTGAGTGATACAGGTCTACTCGATCAGGATTAGACAATTAACGCAGGAGGAATTGACGTTGCGTCGGAGGAGATCACGTCAGGATATTGGATGGCAGAAGGCTTCGGGCGTCGGGCATCAGGCCAAGGAGAGCGAAATTGCGCCAAGGATATCGGGGTTGCGGAGGTCAACCGCCGATTGGGCAACAAGCCGCAAGAGAGGACGATGCACCGAAGAATCGGATGAAGCGCCAACCAATGACGTGCCGGGCAACAGAATGTCAATTTACGTTATAATAATTGTCTAGATCAGAGTAGAGTGTTTGCTTGTGTGTGCAGGATTAACTACGATAACCAGAAAACACAAAGCGAGAATACCGGAGTCAAGTTCGATGGACGTTTAAGAGTCCGAAGAATCGTCGGAGATGCTGCCAGAACCAACCGAGAAGAAATCGGGAACTTGTCGGAATTTTCGGAAGTTCGCCGAAGAGATCGTCGGAGGTTCACGGAGATCACCGAGAAGGCTCGGCTACTCATTAAAGTCATCACAAGTTCGGGAGCTTGCTAGAAGCCCGTCAGCAGAAAGTTCGTCGGAAAGCTCGCTAGAACAAGACTCGACGTTCGCGGTTGAAAATTTGCTTACGATGTGTTTTGGTTATGTAGTCCACTTGTAATTAGGATTAGGATTAAGAGATAATCCTATATCCTGGTTAGGGGCCAACTGGGCCCAAAGTCAGAGTTGGTTTAGGCTAAAAATTAAGCTAAACCAGCGAACTAGAGAGCCAAGATTGAAGCCCAACTAGTGGCTGAAAACACTGTAGTCGAGCTGAAAACACTGTAGGCGGTGGCAACGCCCAACACCCGAGAGCTGGGCGGTGACACCTCCTGGCTGGGCGGTGGCACCGCCCAGCACCCGAGCCCTGGGCGGTGGCACCGCTTGGCTGGGCGGTGGCACCTCCAACAGCGGGAACCCAAAGAGAATTCAAATTTTGAAGCCCAAATTTGAATCCTCTTGAGGCCTATAAATACCCCTCAAATCTCAGCTGAGAGAACAACTTTTTGAGCAGCAAGTGTTTGAGAGAAAAGCCTTAGAAAAGTGTTAGCTTGTCTTGTTTTCAATTTGCTAGTGTTCACCTCCTTCTTTCTTGTTGAAAATCTGTAAGAGAGTGAACCGCTTGTAAAAGTTGTAAGAGGGGTATTCACCCTTCACTTTCAAGAGATTTGCTAGTGGAAGGTGGAAGCCTCATCGAAGAGGGGCCTCGCAAGTGGATGTAGGTCACTTGACCGAACCACTTTAAAAACGGCGTAATCTCTGGTTTGCATTTCTTATTGTCATTTACATTACTGCAAATCTTCTTACATGCTTTGTTTCATCATTACCTTTGCTGCGCAACTTTAAGAATACGCTTTCAAGTTAAGCTTTTCAAGTTCCGTTCTTATCGTACGAAAAATTTGTCGAAATCAACGTTTTAATCCGCTGCACTAATTCACCCCCCCTCTTAGTGTTGAATCTCGTATTTTGATGATGAAACTACTTGATATATGTTTATGATTTAATCTGCGTTTTGAGTGACGCAGGATGCTTCGATCAGGATGAGACAATTAAAGCAGGAACATCATGTTGTGCCGGAGGAACATGTCAGAAGATTGATTTTTGACTCTTTCACTCTACTTGTGCCCTCGTGGGTCACTTCAAGTGTGTGCCAAATATCAAAAGCAGTTTCGCAAGTTGAAACACGATTAAACTCGTTATTATCAAGTGCGCAAAATAAGGCATTCATAGCCTTTGCATTAAGAGCAAAAGCCTTCTTTTCCAACTCATTCCAATCGATCATTGGAAGAGAAGACTTTGAAAATCCGTTTTCAACAAGGTTCCACAGTTCAAAATCCATAGAAATAAGAAAGATCCTCATTCGGGTCTTCCAGTAAGTGTAGTCCGTTCCACTGAACATGGGTGGACGTGTAATCGAATGCCCCTCTTGGTTTCCGGCGTATGCCATCTCTCTTGGGTTTTAATCCTTTAGAGAGTTAACCTTGCTCTGATACCAATTGTTAGGATCGAGAGCACTAAGAGGGGGGGGGGTGAATTAGTGCAGCGGATATCTTACAACGATTAAAAAACCAAAAGCTGCGTTCGTTCAAAAACTATTATGATGCAAAAGCAAATTCTCAGTTTGTATCTAAGTGCAGTTTGCGTCTAAGCGCAGATTGCGTCTAAGCGCAGTTTTGCGTCTAAGCGCAGTTTACGTCTAAACTCAGATTTACGTCTAAACGCAGTTTTACGTCTAAACGCAGATTTACGTCTAAACGCAGATTTACGTCTAAACGCAGTTTTACGTCTAAACGTAGATTTACGTCTAAACTCAGATTTACGTCTAAACTCAGATTTACGTCTTAAACTCAGATTTACGTTTAAACGCAGATTTACGTCTAAACGCAGTTTTACGTATAGACGTAGATTTACGTCTAAACTTTGAAACTCGTTTGTATACTCGCAGAAGGCAGTATGCAGTTGAAATCAAGACGTAAACGTGAACTGAGATCTGATGATTGAGCGAGGAAAGCCGATTTACGTCTGAATGCAGTTTTACGTCTAAATGTTAAAACTCATTCGTAAAATTGTAGAGGACAGTTTGCAGTTATCGATAGGATCAAAATGTAAGTGTAAACTGCAAAGAAGCTCGTTCGTAAAAGCACGGAAGACAGTTCTGCAGAATCAAACATAAACGTAAACTGTAATGTACGAAAATACGAATTTACGTCTGAATGCAGATTCGGAAGAACAGCACTTAGAACTTGTTCGTGAAAGCGCAGAGAGCAGTAGTAATGAAGGAGGTTTGCAGTAATGATAAAGTGCTCGAAAATAAACGCAAACCAGAGATTTAGAGTGGTTCGGTCAGCCTTGACCTACTCCACTTTTGGCTTCCTCCACCGACGAGGTTGCCGACGTCAACTAGGGGCCTTCCTTCAATAGGCGAAGGCCAAACTGCCCTTTTACAATTTCTCTCCTTTTGACAGGCTCAGGAGACAACCTTTACAGACCTTTCTCTCCTCACTTTACAACTGAAAACTTGAAGAACAGAAGGAGGAGACTTAAAGGCTTTACAACACTTTTGAGCTCTTAGAATCACAGAAAAGATCAAGATTTCGGTGTAGGTCTGTATCTTTTCAGTGCTGAATGGGTGGGGTATTTATAGGCCCCAACCCAGTTCAAAATTCGAGCTCAAAACCATCAAATCCCGGAATTCCGGGATCAGGCGGTTGCACCTCTTGACTGGAGAGGTTGCACCGCCTGGCAGAGCTCGAAGACTGAGCTCAGGCGGATGCACCTCTCTGTCAGGGGTGGTTGCACCTTCCTGCCAGAGCTTGAAGACCGAGCTCAGGCGATGCATCACCTGTCCAAGGAGGTTGCATCACTCTGCCAGAGCTCGGAGACCGAGCTCGGTGGTTGCACCTCTCGGCAGAGCTCGGAACTTGAGCTCTAGCGGTGCTACCTCTTGACAGAGGAGGTTGCACCGACCAGTCTCACTTGGAGACTGAGCCGTGGGTGGTTGCACCTCCTGGCTGGAGCGGTTGCACCGCCCAGTCTCGCTGGGAGACTTAGCCTGGGCGGTTGCACCTCCCTGCCTAGGCGGTTGCACCTCCCACAGCTACTTGGGTTCGAATGGGTTGAACCATTCGACCCAACTTGAGTTCTTCAGGGGCCCAATTGCCCCAGGATTAAGCTAATGGGATCACCTCCCATTTCTAACTTAATCACCGTGCTAACTACGATTAAATCTAAGACAAATTCTGCAGCTCTGCTTCGGTACGTCAATCGCTTCTTCCGGCGAGTTTCCGGCGAACTTCCGTCGATCATTCGATGAACCCTCGGTGATGCTTCTGCGGACTTCCGGCAAACTCCTGGACTTTGCGACGATCCACTTGGCGAGTTCCGACGAGCTTCGCTTGGCAAGCTTCTGGACTTCTCGGATCTGTTCTCGCTGAACCTCCGACGACCGTCCGAACTTCCGTCGAACTCTAGAACTCCCAACGTGATCATGATCTTGACTCCGGCGCAACACCTGCTGCTTGTCTAAGTTTCATCGTAGTTAATCCTGCACAACAAAACAAAAACTTCGATCGAGACAATTAGTTCTAAGCAATTAACCAAGTTGTTCGGCATGTCATTGGTCCCTCGACGCTTCGTCCGATTCTTCGGCGCATCGTCTTTTCCTGTGGCCTATTGCCCAATCGGCCAGTTGACTCCGCAACTCCGATATCCTTGGCACAATACCCGCTCTTCTTGGCCCGATGCCCGAGTCCACAACCCGAAGCCTTCTGTCGATACGTCGACCGATCCACCGGCCCGACGTCCAATCTTCTAACATGTTCCTCCGGCACAACATGATGTTCCTGCTTTAATTGTCTCATCCTGATCGAAGCATCCTGCGTCACTCAAAACGCAGATTAAATCATAAACATATATCAAGTAGTTTCATCATCAAAATACGAGATTCAACAATCTCCCCCTTTTTGATGATGACAACCACTTGATGACGGAGTTAAGCTTAACTCCCGGAGTTTAAACAAACTCCCCTTATCAATATGCCATATTGATAGAACCTTGAATTCAAACTGAATTCAAGTCATTGCAATATTCATCATGAATACTTGCAACACGTCAACATGAACTTATGCATCATGAACTTATGCATAAACTTATGCATCACATGTCATGTCATCAACATACTTCTCCCCCTTTGTCATCAACAAAAAGGAGAAGTACTACAATCAAGTGTGTGTGATATTGGTTCAACTCATTGCATGAAAATCATAATGTCATGTTTTATCATCATGCAAGTTTGCTAATATCAAATACCAACATGAAAAATTGCGATGTAAGCTTTTGATATCATAATGCAAACATTTCAAGTGTATATCAATTATAGCATTGCATCACATGGTATAATACAAGTTTGGCAATCATAGCAATTCATATATTTCCAATCATGGCAGTGTTTATCAATTCATATATATATCTCCTCCTTTGTCATCAACAAAAAGCATAGTAACTATGATACCAGAAAATAATAATAGCAAGCTTATAGAGGAATTTTACATAGATTGCTTTAAATACTTCTTCCCCTTTGTGTTATAATCCATTGTAAAGATTTTGCAAGATGGAATACATACACATGAATCACTTCATCAAATCTATTTCAGAAACTCAATTTACATGAAGGTGTACGAGAAAATCTGTTTCATAAATAAGATGCATTCGGACAAGATTTTGTTGCAGATTTTCACATATAATCATGGAAATCAAGTGATTTGATCATACAACATAGTCCGGAAAAATTTTTTTAACAAATTTATCTGTTCGGACATATCATCATTCCTAGTTTTCTTCGAATGAAATTAAAACACAAGATTTTCAGAACTTTTAGTTTCAAAGCACAACATTCTTAATTTGGACACATTACAAACAGTAATGATAAGAAGTGAGTATCACAAACAGTAACTTTTACCACAATAGATGTTTACAGCCAGTTCATCAGAAGTGAGTATCATAAGAAGTTTACAACAACAACAGGTGTTCAATAAGTTCATTGATGCGGTGGAAAATTAAAGTGCCTAAACAAAGAGTCAAATTGACTGTGAATTTGCTGCAGCTCAGATAGGATTTGATCTTGTCTTTGTTCAATCCGTTCATGTCTCTGTTCGAATCGATCCATACGAATCCCAATTTCTTCGATGGATGTATGAGTTTGCTCAGCTGGATGTGTTTCCTCAAGGGGAAGGATCGGAGGAGATTGAGTACTCCTAAAGACTGGGGTTTCCGGCTTTGGTTCAGGTTCAGGTTCAGGCTGAGGGAAATCTGTCCTTCTAGAGAGTCTAACCCAGTTACCGTTTCTATAGTAGCATCTTAGTCGGTGAAGTAGATTTTTGTTTATTATGCTGTATCGATCTACTTTCATTACTTCTTCTTCTGGTGATATTAGAATGTCGTAAGCTTTTATTATTCTAGTGATTATACCACCATATGGGAGCATCATATCTTTCTTAGATAATTCTAACATATTTTGTTGAATAAGATAGCCAAGACAGATGTCATGTCCCTTCAAGATAGAGTACATAGTTCCTAATTCTAGTTGACTTATTTCATCATGATGGTATTGTTTAGGAAGAATTATACTAGTCATGATATAATGAAGTATCTTAATGTTCAAAGGCAATAGATGTTCACAACTTTTAGGAACCAATGCTATGTTAGGATTGGCAAAGATTGTTCCTAAGGCTTCAACATAGGATGTTCCAATACTTTCATCATCCCATGATCCTCTAAAGTAGAGTCCTATGCTTTTTATGGGAATGCCTATCATATCACAAATGAATTTATCAGTGATTGAGATGTGTTGTCCCAAAAGATAGGTGGACATTCTTCCTTCATCATCTATTTGTATGTTATTGTAAAATAATCTAACAAGCCTAGGATAGATGGGTTCATTAATCTGCAAGATTGGAAGTAGATCTAGGTTCGCAAACCATTGGATGGTCTCTAAGTTTCTTAGTTCATTTAGATCTACGTATTTTCCCTTAGTAATACATCTAAGTTCGAAAGAGGGAAAATTTTCAGCATGGTATTTTGAATCGAAAAGAGTGAAATCAAACTCTTCTACTAATCTCCTCTTTCCCTTGTCCCTTGAGGATCTTCTAGATCCCATAACTACTGCTGTTTAGAGGGATGATGATAAGCTAAAGTAAATGAAGAACAAAACAGAATTTAAAAGCTTCTTAGAGAGTACCTTTGTGAAATCTTCAAGAGAAGGAAGGATTCTTGATGTTTTGCTCCGAAATGGGAGGTATTTGGAAGGCTTAGAGGAGTGAAATGGGAATGGAGGAGACTTGGAAGAGTAGAGGAGGAAGTGGGGGTGAGTTGGGGTCGGTTCCTTAGCCGGCCCTAGTATGGGTTTAAAGGGCAGAGCTGCTGGCGGTTGCACCTCTGGTTGGAGCGGTGCAACCTCTGGCAACCCGTGATAGCTGTGTTGAATCTCGTATTTTGATGATGAAACTACTTGATATATGTTTATGATTTAATCTGCGTTTTGAGTGACGCAGGATGCTTCGATCAGGATGAGACAATTAAAGCAGGAAAATCATGTTGTGCCGAAGGAACATGTCAGAAGATTGGACGTCGGGCCGGTGGATCGGTCGACGTATCGACAGAAGGCTTCGGGCCGTGGACTCGGGCATCGGGCCAAGAAGAGCGGGTATTGTGCCAAGGATATCGGAGTTGCGGAGTCAACTGGCCGATTGGGCAATAGGCTGCACGAGAGGACGATGCGCCGAAGAATCGGACGAAGCGTCGAGGGACCAATGACATGTCGGACAACTTGGTTAATTGCTTAGGATTAATTGTCTCGATTGAAGTTTTGTTTTAATTGTGCAGGATTAACTATGATAACGATGAAGACATAAAGCGAAACAAAGTGTCGGAGTCAAGCGCGAAGGATTTGTTGCGAGTTCGAGAGTTCGACGGAAGTCCGAAGATTCGTTGGGAGTTCGCGGAGCTCGCCGAGAAAGATCAGAGCTTGCCGAAGAAGCTCGTTGGAACTCGCTAAGAACAAATCGTGAAGTCTAGGAGCTTGCCGGGAGTCCGCAGAATGGTTTCCGAGAGTTCATCGGAAGACCGCCGGAAGTTTGCCGGAAGCTCGCTAGAAGAAGTCTTGACTTGCGGACTTTGTAATAGCTTAGAAAATGTCTTTAAATTCATAGTTAACACGTTAATTAGGGTTAGGATTAGGTGTTAATCCTATAACCCAAGTAGGGGCCAATTAGGCCCAAGTTCGGACTGGTTTGGACCAAGTTTGGAGCCAAACCAAGTGAGCTGGAATAGTGAAGAGGTGCCACCTCTCCAGCCTGGAGGTGCCACCGCCAGGGCTGCGAGGTTGGGAGGTGCAACCGCCCCAGCCAGGAGGTGCAACCGCTAGGGTTGCAAGGCTGGGAGGTGCAACCGCTCCAGCCAAGAGGTTGCACCGCCAGAGCTCAAGTTCCGAGCTCTGCCAGGCGATGCAACCACCAAGCTCAGTCTTCGAGCTTTGGCAGAGTGGTGCATCAGCCTGAGCTCAGTCTCGAGCTTTGCCAGGTGATGAATTCACCAAGCTCAGTCTTCGAGCTATGGCAGAATGGTGCATCAGCTTGAGCTCAGTTTGGAGCTCTGCCAAGTGATGCAACCACCGAGCTCAGATTTCGAGCTCTGCCAGGTGATGCAACCACCAAGCTCAGTCTTCGAGCTCTGCCAGGTGATGCAACCATCGAGCTCAGTCTTCGAGCTCTGGCAGAGAAGAAGCAATCGGCAGAGCTCAGTCTTCGAGCTCTGCCAGGCGGTGCCACCTCTCCAGTCGAGAGGTGCAACCGCCTGATCCCAGAATTCTGGGATTTGATCGATTTGATCGTTTTGAGCTCGAATTTTGAATTGGGTTGGGGCCTATAAATACCCCACCCATTCAGCACTGAATTGAGCAAGAACTGACCCGAAATCTTGATCTTTTCAGTGGTTCTTAGAGCTCAAAACTGCTAGTTTTCCTCCTCCTTCTGTTCTTCAAGTTTGAGTTGAAAAGAGAGGAGAGAAAACATCTGTAAAGGTTGTCTCCTAAGCCTGTCAAAAGGAGAGAAATTGTAAGAGGGAAGTTTGGCCTTCGCCCATTGAAGGAAGGCACCTAGTTGACGTCGGCAACCTCATCGGTGGAGGAAGCCAAAAGTGGAGTAGGTCAAGGCTGACCGAACCACTCTAAATCTCTGGTTTGCGTTTATTTTCGAGCACTTTATCATTACTGCAAACCTCCCTCATCACTACTGCTCTCTGCGCTTTCACGAACAAGTTCTAAGTGCTGTTCTTCCAAATCTGCATTCAGACGTAAACTCGTATTTTCATACATTACAGTTTACGTTTACGTTTGATTCTGCAGAACTGTTTTCCGCGCTTTTACGAACGAGCTTCCTTGCAGTTTACGCTTACATTTTAATCCTATTAATAACTGCAATCTGTCCTCTACGATTTTACGAACGAGTTTCAACATTTAGACGTAAAACTGCATTCAGACGTAAATCGGCTTTCTTCGCTCAATCATCAGATTTCAGTTCACGTTTACGTCTTGGTTTCAACTGCATACTGCCTTCTGCGAGTATACAAACGAGTTTCAAAGTTTAGACGTAAATCTGCGTCTAACTGCGTTTAGACGTAAATCTGCGTTTAGACGTAAAACTGCGTTTAGACGTAAAACTGCGTTTAGACGTAAAACTGCATTTAGACGTAAAACTGCGTTTAGACGTAAATCTGCGTTTAGACGTAAAACTACGTTTAGACGTAAAACTGCGTTTAGACGTAAATCTGCGTTTAGACGTAAATCTGCATTTAGACGTAAATCTGAGTTTAGACGCAAAACTGCGCTTAGACGCAAAACTGCGCTTAGACGCAATCTGCGCTTAGACGCAAAACTGCGCTTAGACGCAATCTGCGCTTAGACGCAAACTGCACTTAGATACAAACTGAGAATTTGCTTTTGCATCATAATAGTTTTTGAACGAACGCAGCTTTTGGTTTTTAAATCGCTATAAGATTTCCGCTGCACTAATTCACCCCCCCCTCTTAGTGCTCTTGATCCTAACAATTGGTATCAGAGCGGGGTTTTTCTCATTTCGGATTTACACCCGAGAGAAATGACTTTTCAAGAGGGCTGTTCGGTCTTTCGTCCACCGTTCTTTAACGGATTGGACTACACTTATTGGAAAACTCGAATGAGAGTTTTCTTAATTTCTCTAAATCTGGATTTATGGAATATCATTGAAAACGGTTTTCAACTTCCCTCCAAACCGATGAACGAATGGTCGGTTTTGGAGAAGAAGAATTTTTCTTTAAACGCAAAGGCTATGAATGCCTTATTTTGCGCATTGGACAAAAATGAGTTCAATCGGATTTCTACGTGTGAAACGGCTTTCGATATTTGGCGCACTCTTGAAATCACGCACGAGGGAACTAGTAGAGTCAAAGACTCGAAAGTTAATATTCTACTGCTTGATTTCGAGCTTTTTCATATGAAACCAAGCGAAACCGTTGTTGACATGTACACCCGTTTTACGGATGTCGTCAATGGTTTAAAATCACTTGGTAAAAGCTTTTCGGATTTTGAACTCGTTAACAAAGTTTTGCGCTCACTTTCTAAAACTTGGGATTCAAAAGTAACTGCTATTCAAGAATCGAAAAACTTGAACCATTTTCCACTTGAAGAACTAATTGGTTCATTGATCACATATGAAATGACGTGCAATGCACGTGAAGAACTTGAGAACCACCTTCCAAAGAACAGGAAGGATTTGGAACTCTGGACAAATGAATGCCACTTGAGCGATGACTCAAGTGATGAGGACAATGATGAACAAACCAACCTTCCAAAGAACAGGAAGGATTTGGGACATAGAACATTTGAAGACCACTCGAGCATAAGCTCAAGTGATGGTGAACTTAAAATGAAACGAAAATTAAAAAGCAAAAAGAATGGAACTACTTGCTTTAAACGCAAGAAGAAGAACAAAAATTGGGATGAATCGAGCTCCTCCGAAGAAGAGAAAGTCAACAAAAGCAAGGCGGCAAACTACGCCTTAACAGCCTACAATGATGAGGTAATCGAAATCCCCCTAATTTACTTCGAAATTACATGATGCTTTTCATGATGCACTTTTCTTTTTCTTTAAATTTTCTTGAAAATTATATTTTTAATAATTTAACAATGAAAATGCAAAAATATGATCATGCTTGTAATCTTGAAAATGATAATGAAAATTGCATGTCTTATGTTAATGCAAGATAGAAATCTAATGATTTTACGCCTAGTGAGATTAATCTTATGTGCTTGAGAAGCAAGAATGTATATTTTCATATTGCTTTTCAATGACGATACATGGCTTTTGTCTGGAAGGCTTGATATTTTTCATTGTCTTTGTTTATTAAATATAATGTATGGTTTTGACATAAAAATAAAGATTTGAGCATGCTATTATAAAGTCAATCATAAATTAAAACTAAAGAAGTTTTAGGCATTTATAAGAATCATTCAAAATTATGTTCAATGAAACCTTGCTTAATGTTGCAATGAAAATATTAAAGTTATACTTGATGATTTCAGATCTGACAAATGCTACACTTTAAATATGAATCATTCTTCAATCAGATTAAATGCTTCAATCATTTTCTATCTCTAAGAGTTTTCGATTTTGGTGAAATGCAAGTGATAAATTCATTTATGATATCTTGTAAATCACTTGAATTATGAATGAGTTTTTCTTTTTTATGATGTGTTAAAAGAATCACTTAAAAAGAAAATGTTTTTCCCATTTTATCGAGATTAATGATTTCATGATATTATGTGAATCTTGAAACTAATTTTGATGAAATGAAATAATGCATGAAATACAAATGAGGAGTTAATGATCATGCATAATAGGATGTAATGAATTCTAGATACCATCGTTTGAATATCTATGATCATGCTGCCAAAATGATGTATCATGAATGCTTGAATATCATGTTTGATATGCTCATGATGATGATTGATTTTTCGGTATCATGCATAAATTTTTTGAAATGTAATGTTAATAAATTTGTGCATTGAAACTATAATGATAAACAAATAAGATTGATTACTTACCTTTGTCATGATTTAGAAATTGATGTAAAGGGTTTTTCCCTTGTTGACAATGACAAAGGGGGAGATAGCTAGCTTGTACAAGTCAAGAAGATGAAAAAATTTGATTGCTAGCTTGCCTATCTCAAGAGGCAAAAATGCTAACTTGCACATCTAGCAAAACTTGACAAATTTGCATATATCAAGAAGCAAGAGTTGCTTTCTTGAACATCTCAAAATTGCTAGCTTGCGGGCCTTAAAATGTACAAATTTTCTGCTAGCTTGTATATGGTAAACCTGCTATCATACTATCATGATGATGAGTATGTCTTATCTTTATGATTGAATCACTTGACTGGCATAATGATTTTACACAATTACATGTTGAAAATTATGTGCTTGAATACAAAACTTCCATGATAACAAGCATGCTTTACCTTCATGATTGTAATTGAATATCTATAGCAAAACCTTGTCCGAATGGAAGAAAGAGTCAAATTTCATTTTCGGATTCTCTTGAATCTAACATATCAAGTTCACTCTCTTCCAAACTTAACAAGCATATGTCATATCAAGTTTAGTTCATATCATTGATTTTTGACATATGTAATTAACTAGCAAATACATCTCTCATACACACATCATGTGAAAAATATTTTTTGAAAAATGGATTTGATGAATATGGATGAAAGTGTTTTTACTTGCAAGGATTTATTTCACATACAGATCTTGGTCCTTGTAAAAATGAAGCATGATTTAATCTCTCATCGATTCTAACTTCACTCAAAGTAAACTCACAAATAGCATGTATCACAAATAGTCTTCCTCCTTCATGCAAAAAGATAATAACAAAAAAGGGAAGAAGTTTTCAAAGCTATCTCCATGTCATGTTTTCCTTGAGATGTTTGTATAATTGATATCCTATCACTCACTGTTGGAAAATGACATGAACCTAGTTATGACATGAATAATTACAAGCACTTATGTTTAAAATTTGCTTATATCATTCTCCGTTTTGTTGATAACAAAGGGTGAGAAATATATGAATTGATGCTATGATTGCCAAACTTGCATTATGCCATGTTTGCATCATGCGTTAAGATATCAAGAGCTTGTATCGTAATTTTACGCGTTGATATCTTACCATGTGATGAAATGCTACAATTGATAAACACTTGAAATGTTTGCGTTATGATATCAAAAGCTTACATCGTAATTTTTCATGTTGATATTAGCAAACTTGCATGATGATAAAACTTGATATTATGTTTTTCATGCAATGAGTTGAACCAATATCACAAACACTTGATTGTAGTACTTCTCCTTTTTGTTGATGACAAAGGGGGAGAAGTATGTTGATGACATGACATGTGATGCATAAGTTTATGCATAAGTTCATGTTGACGTATTGCAAGTATTCATGATGAATATTGCAATGACTTGAATTCAGTTTGAATTCAAGGTTCTATCAATATGGCATATTGATAGGGGGAGTTTGTTTAAACTCCGGGAGTTAAGTTTAACTCCGTCATCAAGTGGTTGTCATCATCAAAAAGGGGGAGATTGTTGAATCTCATATTTTGATGATGAAACTACTTGATATATGTTTATGATTTAATCTGCGTTTTGAGTGACGCAGGATGCTTCGATCAGGATGAGACAATTAAAGCAGGAAAATCATGTTGTGCCGAAGGAACATGTCAGAAGATTGGACGTCGGGCCGGT
Source organism: Musa acuminata AAA Group (assembly GCF_036884655.1). Classification (NCBI taxonomy): domain Eukaryota; kingdom Viridiplantae; phylum Streptophyta; class Magnoliopsida; order Zingiberales; family Musaceae; genus Musa; species Musa acuminata. Next base: position 35,465,153 of record NC_088346.1, on the reverse strand, counting down.
GGATCGGTCGACGTATCGACAGAAGGCTTCGGGCCGTGGACTCGGGCATCGGGCCAAGAAGAGCGGGTATTGTGCCAAGGATATCGGAGTTGCGGAGTCAACTGGCCGATTGGGCAATAGGCTGCACGAGAGGACGATGCGCCGAAGAATCGGACGAAGCGTCGAGGGACCAATGACATGTCGGACAACTTGGTTAATTGCTTAGGATTAATTGTCTCGATTGAAGTTTTGTTTTAATTGTGCAGGATTAACTATGATAACGATGAAGACATAAAGCGAAACAAAGTGTCGGAGTCAAGCGCGAAGGATTTGTTGCGAGTTCGAGAGTTCGACGGAAGTCCGAAGATTCGTTGGGAGTTCGCGGAGCTCGCCGAGAAAGATCAGAGCTTGCCGAAGAAGCTCGTTGGAACTCGCTAAGAACAAATCGTGAAGTCTAGGAGCTTGCCGGTTGTCCGCAGAATGGTTTCCGAGAGTTCATCGGAAGACCGCCGGAAGTTTGCCGGAAGCTCGCTAGAAGAAGTCTTGACTTGCGGACTTTGTAATAGCTTAGAAAATGTCTTTAAATTCATAGTTAGCACGTTAATTAGGGTTAGGATTAGGTGTTAATCCTATAACCCAAGTAGGGGCCAATTAGGCCCAAGTTCGGACTGGTTTGGACCAAGTTTGGAGCCAAACCAAGTGAGCTGGAATAGTGAAGAGGTGCCACCTCTCCAGCCTGGAGGTGCCACCGCCAGGGCTGCGAGGTTGGGAGGTGCAACCGCCCCAGCCAGGAGGTGCAACCGCCAGGGTTGCAAGGCTGGGAGGTGCAACCGCTCCAGCCAAGAGGTTGCACCGCCAGAGCTCAAGTTCCGAGCTCTGCCAGGCGATGCAACCACCAAGCTCAGTCTTCGAGCTTTGGCAGAGTGGTGCATCAGCCTGAGCTCAGTCTCGAGCTTTGCCAGGTGATGAATTCACCAAGCTCAGTCTTCGAGCTATGGCAGAATGGTGCATCAGCTTGAGCTCAGTTTGGAGCTCTGCCAAGTGATGCAACCACCGAGCTCAGATTTCGAGCTCTGCCAGGTGATGCAACCACCAAGCTCAGTCTTCGAGCTCTGCCAGGTGATGCAACCATCGAGCTCAGTCTTCGAGCTCTGGCAGAGAAGAAGCAATCGGCAGAGCTCAGTCTTCGAGCTCTGCCAGGCGGTGCCACCTCTCCAGTCGAGAGGTGCAACCGCCTGATCCCAGAATTCTGGGATTTGATCGATTTGATCGTTTTGAGCTCGAATTTTGAATTGGGTTGGGGCCTATAAATACCCCACCCATTCAGCACTGAATTGAGCAAGAACTGACCCGAAATCTTGATCTTTTCAGTGGTTCTTAGAGCTCAAAACTGCTAGTTTTCCTCCTCCTTCTGTTCTTCAAGTTTGAGTTGAAAAGAGAGGAGAGAAAACATCTGTAAAGGTTGTCTCCTAAGCCTGTCAAAAGGAGAGAAATTGTAAGAGGGAAGTTTGGCCTTCGCCCATTGAAGGAAGGCACCTAGTTGACGTCGGCAACCTCATCGGTGGAGGAAGCCAAAAGTGGAGTAGGTCAAGGCTGACCGAACCACTCTAAATCTCTGGTTTGCGTTTATTTTCGAGCACTTTATCATTACTGCAAACCTCCCTCATCACTACTGCTCTCTGCGCTTTCACGAACAAGTTCTAAGTGCTGTTCTTCCAAATCTGCATTCAGACGTAAACTCGTATTTTCATACATTACAGTTTACGTTTACGTTTGATTCTGCAGAACTGTTTTCCGCGCTTTTACGAACGAGCTTCCTTGCAGTTTACGCTTACATTTTAATCCTATTAATAACTGCAATCTGTCCTCTACGATTTTACGAACGAGTTTCAACATTTAGACGTAAAACTGCATTCAGACGTAAATCGGCTTTCTTCGCTCAATCATCAGATTTCAGTTCACGTTTACGTCTTGGTTTCAACTGCATACTGCCTTCTGCGAGTATACAAACGAGTTTCAAAGTTTAGACGTAAATCTGTGTCTAACTGCGTTTAGACGTAAATCTGCGTTTAGACGTAAAACTGCGTTTAGACGTAAAACTGCGTTTAGACGTAAAACTGCATTTAGACGTAAAACTGCGTTTAGACGTAAATCTGCGTTTAGACGTAAAACTACGTTTAGACGTAAAACTGCGTTTAGACGTAAATCTGCGTTTAGACGTAAATCTGCATTTAGACGTAAATCTGAGTTTAGACGCAAAACTGCGCTTAGACGCAAAACTGCGCTTAGACGCAATCTGCGCTTAGACGCAAAACTGCGCTTAGACGCAATCTGCGCTTAGACGCAAACTGCACTTAGATACAAACTGAGAATTTGCTTTTGCATCATAATAGTTTTTGAACGAACGCAGCTTTTGGTTTTTAAATCGCTATAAGATTTCCGCTGCACTAATTCACCCCCCCCCTCTTAGTGCTCTTGATCCTAACAAGCTGGAGGTGTCACCGCCAGCTGGAGAGGTGCCACCGCCTGCAACCAGTGAGCACCTAATATGATTTGATTAGGGAGCCTTTGCCTTGAGGAGAGTTTCAGAGCAATTAATGTTTGTTAGATGATTTCGTATGAGTTTTTATTTAAGGAAGAAGCTCTTGTACGATCAAGATAGATCTTTTAACGTGCATACGTATGTTTGTTTGGTATCCCTTTTAAGATCATGACATATTTGGATATCATATGTTTCTAATAAGGTTGTATCGTATTTGTGATTTCACAACTTCCACTTGTTACTTAAGCGTTGCGAGTTCCTTTTTGATTCTTGGTTTATGACCATTGAGAGTCAAGGAGCAGAATATTATTTCATGCTCCGGCCTAGACTTTTAATGTTTTTATAGGAAGGGATGATCTTTAGGAACCCATTTGCTTTTGGGTGCCTCATAAATAGATCTACATTTTCTATCATGTTGCATAGAGTTTATCATGGTTCCTTTAGGAACCCAAATTAATTTGTTTGGACTTATTTTCTTGAATGGACAACAATGTGTCTTGTGTCCAGATTTGCAACAAAAGTTTCACTTGGTTTGGTGTTGAACATGTAAGATTGGGCCTTTTACAAAGGTAGTTGGATTTCGGTGAGGACTCCTCACAAATCCAATCCTACTTCTTTTGGGAGCATGACCCTTGTTTGTAAGGATCATGTTTAATGACTTGCTACCAACCTCGAATTTCTTCAAGGTGTCCTTGAGTAGCAGATTTTCTTTTTGCATAGTTTCTAAGTCATGACATTTGATACATGAATTTATACTATCATGATGTTCGACTTTTAACTTATCAAACTCACAAGTAAGATTATCATGCATCTTTTTCAGCAATTTATATTTTCTACTTATACTCTTGCATTCGTCAAATAAGTCATTGAAGGCATTTAATAATTCATCGAAAGATAAATCAGCATCTATTGAATTTGTTACCTCGTCTTCGATGGCCATTAAGGCGTAATGAGCAACTTGCTCGGTGTTGGACTCCTCTTCCTCAGATGCGCTCGAATCATCCCATGTTGCTTGGAGCGCCTTCTTCTTTGTTGTTCTTTTCTTGACTTGGGGACAATCATTCTTGTAGTGTCCCGGCTTTTTACATTCGTAGCAGATCACTTGGTCCTTCTTGGGTTCAAGTTTATTTTTCACATCGTTTTTAAACTTGTTTCTTTTGAAGAATTTCTTAAACTTTCTTGTCAAAAGTGCCAAGTCATCATCACAGTCCTCATCACTTGAGTTTTCTCTCAAGTGGCATTCAGAAGTTTTAAGTGCCATATCCTTCCTGTTCTTTGGAAGGATGTCTTCTTGCTCTTCATGAGCTTTGCAAGTCATTTCGTAGGTCATTAATGACCCGATTAGTTCTTCAAGAGGGAAGTTGCGCAGATCCTTTGCCTCTTGAATGGCAGTGACTTTAGGATCCCAACTTTTAGGAAGGGATCTTAGTATTTTATTAACGAGTTCAAAATCCGAAAAACTTTTTCCGAGTCCTTTTAGACCGTTGACGACATCCGTGAAACGGGTAAACATGTCGCCAATGGTTTCACTCGGTTTCATTCGGAAAAGTTCAAAAGAATGCAGCAACAGATTGATTTTTGACTCTTTCACTCTACTTGTGCCCTCGTGGGTCACTTCAAGTGTGTGCCAAATATCAAAAGCAGTTTCGCAAGTTGAAACACGATTAAACTCGTTTTTATCAAGTGCGCAAAATAAGGCATTCATAGCCTTTGCATTAAGAGCGAAAGCCTTCTTTTCCAACTCATTCCAATCGATCATTGGAAGAGAAGACTTTGAAAATCCGTTTTCAACAAGGTTCCACAGTTCAAAATCCATAGAAATAAGAAAGATCCTCATTCGGGTCTTCCAGTAAGTGTAGTCCGTTCCACTGAACATGGGTGGACGTGTAATCGAATGCCCCTCTTGGTTTCCGGCGTATGCCATCTCTCTTGGGTTTTAATCCTTTAGAGAGTTAACCTTGCTCTGATACCAATTGTTAGGATCGAGAGCACTAAGAGGGGGGGGGTGAATTAGTGCAGCGGATATCTTACAGCGATTAAAAAACCAAATGCTGCGTTCGTTCAAAAACTATTATGATGCAAAAGCAAATTCTCAGTTTGTATCTAAGTGCAGTTTGCGTCTAAGCGCAGATTGCGTCTAAGCGCAGTTTTGCGTCTAAGCGCAGTTTACGTCTAAACTCAGATTTACGTCTAAACGCAGTTTTACGTCTAAACACAGATTTACGTCTAAACGCAGATTTACGTCTAAACGCAGTTTTACGTCTAAACGCAGATTTACGTCTAAACTCAGATTTACGTCTAAACTCAGATTTACGTCTTAAACTCAGATTTACGTTTAAACGCAGATTTACGTCTAAACGTAGTTTTACGTCTAGACGCAGATTTACGTCTAAACTTTGAAACTCGTTTGTATACTCGCAGAAGGCAGTATGCAGTTGAAATCAAGACGTAAACGTGAACTGAGATCTGATGATTGAGCGAGGAAAGCCGATTTACGTCTGAATGCAGTTTTACGTCTAAATGTTAAAACTCGTTCGTAAAATTGTAGAGGATAGTTTGCAGTTATCGATAGGATCAAAATGTAAGTGTAAACTGCAAAGAAGCTCGTTCGTAAAAGCACGGAAGACAGTTCTGCAGAATCAAACGTAAACGTAAACTGTAATGTACGAAAATACGAATTTACGTCTGAATGCAGATTCGGAAGAACAGCACTTAGAACTTGTTCGTGAAAGCGCAGAGAGTAGTAGTAATGAAGGAGGTTTGCAGTAATGATAAAGTGCTCGAAAATAAACGCAAACCAGAGATTTAGAGTGGTTCGGTCAGCCTTGACCTACTCCACTTTTGGCTTCCTCCACCGACGAGGTTGCCGACGTCAACTAGGGGCCTTCCTTCAATAGGCGAAGGCCAAACTGCCCTTTTACAATTTCTCTCCTTTTGACAGGCTCAGGAGACAACCTTTACAGACCTTTCTCTCCTCACTTTACAACTGAAAACTTGAAGAACAGAAGGAGGAGACTTAAAGGCTTTACAACACTTTTGAGCTCTTAGAATCACAGAAAAGATCAAGATTTCGGTGTAGGTCTGTATCTTTTCAGTGCTGAATGGGTGGGGTATTTATAGGCCCCAACCCAGTTCAAAATTCGAGCTCAAAACCATCAAATCCCGGAATTCCGGGATCAGGCGGTTGCACCTCTTGACTGGAGAGGTTGCACCGCCTGGCAGAGCTCGAAGACTGAGCTCAGGCGGATGCACCTCTCTGTCAGGGGTGGTTGCACCTTCCTGCCAGAGCTCGAAGACCGAGCTCAGGCGATGCATCACCTGTCCAAGGAGGTTGCATCACTCTGCCAGAGCTCGGAGACCGAGCTCGGTGGTTGCACCTCTCGGCAGAGCTCGGAACTTGAGCTCTGGCGGTGCTACCTCTTGACAGAGGAGGTTGCACCGCCCAGTCTCACTTGGAGACTGAGCCATGGGCGGTTGCACCTCCTGGCTGGAGCGGTTGCACCGCCCAGTCTCGCTGGGAGACTTAGCCTGGGCGGTTGCACCTCCCTGCCTGGGCGGTTGCACCTCCCACAGCTACTTGGGTTCGAATGGGTTGAACCATTCGACCCAACTTGAGTTCTTCAGGGGCCCAATTGCCCCAGGATTAAGCTAATGGGATCACCTCCCATTTCTAACTTAATCACCGTGCTAACTACGATTAAATCTAAGACAAATTCTGCAGCTCTGCTTCGGTACGTCAATCGCTTCTTCCGGCGAGTTTCCGGCGAACTTCCGTCGATCATCCGATGAACCCTCGGTGATGCTTCTGCGGACTTCCGGCAAACTCCTGGACTTTGCGACGATCCACTTGGCGAGTTCCGACGAGCTTCGCTTGGCAAGCTTCTGGACTTCTCGGATCTGTTCTCGCTGAACCTCCGACGACCGTCCGAACTTCCGTCGAACTCTAGAACTCCCAACGTGATCATGATCTTGACTCCGGCACAACACCTGCTGCTTGTCTAAGTTTCATCGTAGTTAATCCTGCACAACAAAACAAAAACTTCGATCGAGACAATTAGTTCTAAGCAATTAACCAAGTTGTCCGGCATGTCATTGGTCCCTCGACGCTTCGTCCGATTCTTCGGCGCATCGTCTTTTCCTGTGGCCTATTGCCCAATCGGCCAGTTGACTCCGCAACTCCGATATCCTTGGCACAATACCCGCTCTTCTTGGCCCGATGCCCGAGTCCACGACCCGAAGCCTTCTGTCGATACGTCGACCGATCCACCGGCCCGACGTCCAATCTTCTGACATGTTCCTCCGGCACAACATGATGTTCCTGCTTTAATTGTCTCATCCTGATCGAAGCATCCTGCGTCACTCAAAATGCAGATTAAATCATAAACATATATCAAGTAGTTTCATCATCAAAATACGAGATTCAACATAAACATCATCCTTTCTTGTAGAGAACTAAACAATCGCAAGCTAGGAGCAAGAAATGGTACCTTGATAGTGGATGCTCAAGGCATATCACCGGAGATCCATCTCAATTCTCTAAGCTCACTAGCATAGACGAAGGATATGTCACCTTCGGAGACAACAACAAGGGTAAAATCATTGGCAAAGGAACCATAGGTAACAAATCCAACCTCTCTATTGAAGATGTTTTACTAGTTGATGGTTTAAAACATAACCTCTTGAGCATTAGTCAATTATGTGATAAAGGATATATTATAAGATTTGAATCTAATGCTTGCATCATTGAAAAACCACACAAAAATATATCTATGATTGCATTAAAACAAAACAACGTATACACTATTGACATCAATGACTTATGTGATGAAATGTGCTTTGCCGTTATGAATGAGGATGCTTGGCTATGGCATAGAAGATTAGGTCATGCTAGCATGAAACTAATCACTCAAGTATCATCTAGAAAACTTGTAAGAGGAATTCCTCATATCAAGTTCATCAAAGATAGTGTATGTGATGCTTGCCAATTAGGTATGCAAATTAGGGGTAGCTTCAAAGCTAAGAATCAAATAAGCACCTCTAGGCCCTTACAATTGATCCATATGGACTTGTTCGGACCAATCTCTACATCGAGTCTAGGAGGTAGTAAATACGCCTTTGTCATTATTGATGACTACAGCAGATATACATGGACCTACTTCTTAAAACAAAAAAATGAATGCTTTAGATATTTCACCAAGTTTTGTAAACTTGTTCAAAATGAGAAGGAATCTATGATTTCGTCAATTAGAAGTGATCATGGTGGAGAATTTCAAAACCATGACTTCCAAGAATTCTGTGAACTCAACGGATACAACCATAATTTCTCTACTCCAAGAAATCCTCAACAAAATGGGGTAGTAGAAAGAAAAAATCGAAATTTACAAGAAATGGCAAGAACCATGTTGAATGAACATAGCCTACCCAAATATTTTTGGGCCGAAGCTGTAAACACTGCATGCTATATTTTAAATAGAGTCCTAGTAAGACCCTTACTCACCAAAACTCCTTATGAATTGTGGAATAACAAAAAACCCAATGTCTCATATTTTAAAGTCTTTGGGTGTAAGTGTTTTATCTTGAATGAAAAGGATAACTTAGGAAAATTCGATGCTAAATCTGATGAAGGAATCTTTCTTGGTTATTCTTCGGTTTCAAAAGCTTTTCGCATCTTCAATAAAAGAACCTTAATTATTGAAGAATCCATCCATGTTGTTTTCAATGAAATTTCAGAAATTAAGAAAAATGATCTTGATGATGATGTTAATTTTGATTCCTTGAATTTAAACGAAACCCCGTCTCCAACTAGCAACTTGGATGCATCCACTTCCGAAACATCCTTACCCAAGGATTGGAAGTATATAGATGCTCATCCTAAGGAGCTAATCCTAGGAGACACATCAAAGGGGGTTCAAACACGATCTTCTTTTAAAAACTTTTGTGCCAACGCCGCTTTTCTCTCCCAAATTGAACCCAAATGTGTTGATGAAGCCATGAAAGATGATTCATGGATTATCGCAATGCAAGATGAATTAAATCAATTTGAGAGAAATGAGGTATGGACGCTTGTTCCTAGGCCAAATGACCATTTAGTAATTGGTACTAAATGGGTCTTTAGAAACAAGCAAGATGAAAATGGTATCGTGGTTAGAAACAAGGCTAGATTAGTGGCCAAAGGTTTCAACCAAGAAGAAGGTATCGATTACGAAGAAACCTTCGCACCTGTGGCTCGATTGGAAGCCATAAGGATGCTCCTTGCCTACGCTAGTTGCAATAATTTTAAGTTATTTCAAATGGATGTTAAAAGCGCTTTTCTAAATGGTTTCATTTCCGAAGAAGTTTATGTTGAACAACCTCCTGGATTTGAAAATAATGGCTACCCTAATCATGTGTTTAGATTAACTAAAGCTCTCTATGGTTTAAAACAAGCCCCAAGGGCTTGGTATGAGAGACTTAGCTCTTTTCTCATTGAAAATAATTTCATAAAAGGCAAGGTTGATACTACATTGTTTATCAAGAATTTTGAAAATAATTTTCTCATTGTTCAGATTTATGTTGATGATATTATCTTTGGTTCTACAAATGAATCTCTTTGTGAATCCTTTGCGAAAACTATGAGTCATGAATTCGAAATGAGTCTAATGGGAGAGTTAACATTCTTCTTAGGCCTACAAATCAAACAACTAAGCAATGACATCTTTATTAGTCAAACCAAATATGCTGTGAGTTTGCTAAAGAAGTTCAAAATGAATAATTCAAAAGCCATTGACACTCCTATGAGCACCTCCACTAAGTTAGAAATTGATGAGAATGGAGAAAGCTTCGATCAAAAAACCTATAGGGGTATGATAGGAAGTTTACTTTACCTCACTGCTACCAGACCAGACATCATGTTCAGTGTAGGACTTTGTGCTAGATTTCAATCAGACCCTAAGATATCTCATCTCAAAGCAGTCAAAAGAATACTCAGATATCTTAATGGAACTACCAATCTAGGATTATGGTACCCAAAATCAGAAAATTTTGAATTAACAGCTTATGCTGATGCGGACTTCGCTGGCTGTAGACTAGACAGAAAAAGCACATCAGGATCATGTCAATTTTTAGGACATGCCCTTGTATCCTGGTCATCTAAGAAACAAAACTCGGTTGCCCTATCAACAACCGAAGCTGAATACATTGCAGCAAGTGCATGCTGTGCACAAGTTGTATGGATGAAAAACACTTTAGAAGATTACAAAGTGAATCTTAAAGATATTCTCATTAAATGTGATAACACGAGTGCAATATGCTTAACTAAAAATCCTATACAACACTCAAGAACAAAACACATTGATATTAGACATCACTTTATACGAGATCATGTCACTAATCATGATGTAACCATAGAGTTTATTGATACCAAACATCAACTAGCTGATATCTTTACAAAACCACTATGTGAAGAACAATTTGATTACATAAGAAGAGAATTAGGAATGTTGATGTGTCCGAATACTTAAACTAGTTTATTACATGTTGCAAATCATGTGACAAATATTTTTAACCAAATGCATTTTTCGGTTTGTATGCTAAAAATGGGATGTTCCTGTACACTCTTATGAAAACTTTTTGAAAAATGACTTTTCTCCTTCAAGCAACAAACAATAAAGAGGTATTCAAATAATTATATGTGTCATGACTTCCTTTATGTACTTGATAATGCTATCATGCTTTTTGTTGTTGACAAAGGGGGAGAAACATATGAATTGATAAACACTATGTCATAGCTGAACTGCCATGATGAGAAATATATGAATTGATGCTATGGTTGCCAAACTTGTATTATACCATGTGATGCAATGCTATAATTGATATACACTTGAAATGTTTGCATTATGATATCAAAAGCTTACATCGCAATTTTTCATGTTGGTATTTGATATTAGCAAACTTACATGATGATAAAACTTGACATTATGATTTTCATGCAATGAGTTGAACCAATATCACACACACTTGATTGTAGTACTTCTCCTTTTTGTTGATGACAAAGGGGGAGAAGTATGTTGATGACATGACATATGATGCATAAGTTTATGCATAAGTTCATGATGCATAAGTTCATGTTGACGTGTTGCAAGTATTCATGATGAATATTGCAATGACTTGAATTCAGTTTGAATTCAAGGTTCTATCAATATGGCATATTGATAGGGGGAGTTTGTTTAAACTCCGGGAGTTAAGCTTAACTCCGTCATCAAGTGGTTGTCATCATCAAAAAGGGGGAGATTGTTGAATCTCGTATTTTGATGATGAAACTACTTGATATATGTTTATGATTTAATCTGCGTTTTGAGTGACGCAGGATGCTTCGATCAGGATGAGACAATTAAAGCAGGAACATCATGTTGTGCCGGAGGAACATGTCAGAAGATTGGACGTCGGGCCGGTGGATCGGTCGACGTATCGACAGAAGGCTTCGGGTCGTGGACTCGGGCATCGGGCCAAGAAGAGCGGGTATTGTGCCAAGGATATCGGAGTTGCGGAGTCAACTGGCCGATTGGGCAATAGGCCACAGGAAAAGACGATGCGCCGAAGAATCGGACGAAGCGTCGAGGGACCAATGACATGCCGGACAACTTGGTTAATTGCTTAGAACTAATTGTCTCGATCGAAGTTTTTGTTTTGTTGTGCAGGATTAACTACGATGAAACTTAGACAAGCAGCAGGTGTTGCGCCGGAGTCAAGATCATGATCACGTTGGGAGTTCTAGAGTTCGACGGAAGTTCGGACGGTCGTCGGAGGTTCAGCGAGAACAGATCCGAGAAGTCCAGAAGCTTGCCAAGCGAAGCTCGTCGGAACTCGCCAAGTGGATTGTCGCAAAGTCCAGAAGTTTGCCGGAAGTCCGCAGAAGCATCACCGAGGGTTCATCGGATGATCGACGGAAGTTCGTCGGAAACTCGCCGGAAGAAGCGATTGACGTACCGAAGCAGAGCTACAGAATTTGTCTTAGATTTAATCGTAGTTAGCACGGTGATTAAGTTAGAAATGGGAGGTGATCCCATTAGCTTAATCCTGGGGCAATTGGGCCCCTGAAGAACTCAAGTTGGGTCGAATGGTTCAACCCATTCGAACCCAAGTAGCTGTGGGAGGTGCAACCGCCCAGGCAGGGAGGTGCAACCGCCCAGGCTAAGTCTCCCAGCGAGACTGGGCGGTGCAACCGCTCCAGCCAGGAGGTGCAACCGCCCACGGCTCAGTCTCCAAGTGAGACTGGGTGGTGCAACCTCCTCTGTCAAGAGGTAGCACCGCCAGAGCTCAAGTTCCGAGCTATGCCGAGAGGTGCAACCACCGAGCTCGGTGTCCGAGCTCTGGCAAAGTGATGCAACCTCCTTGGACAGGTGATGCATCGCCTGAGCTCGGTCTTCGAGCTCTGGCAGGAAGGTGCAACCACCCCTGACAGAGAGGTGCATCCGCCTGAGCTCAGTCTTCGAGCTCTGCCAGGCGGTGCAACCTCTCCAGTCAAGAGGTGCAACCGCCTGATCCCGGAATTCCGGGATTTGATGGTTTTGAGCTCGAATTTTGAACTGGGTTGGGGCCTATAAATACCCCACCCATTCAGCACTGAAAAGATATAGACCTACACCGAAATCTTGATCTTTTCTGTGATTCTAAGAGCTCAAAAGTGTTGTAAAGCCTTTAAGTCTCCTCCTTCTGTTCTTCAAGTTTTCAGTTGTAAAGTGAGGAGAGAAAGGTCTGTAAAGGTTGTCTCCTGAGCCTGTCAAAAGGAGAGAAATTGTAAAAGGGCAGTTTGGCCTTCGCCTATTGAAGGAAGGCCCCTAGTTGACGTCGGCAACCTCGTCGGTGGAGGAAGCCAAAAGTGGAGTAGGTCAAGGCTGACCGAACCACTCTAAATCTCTGGTTTGCGTTTATTTTCGAGCACTTTATCATTACTGCAAACCTCCTTCATTACTACTGCTCTCTGCGCTTTCACGAACAAGTTCTAAGTGCTGTTTTTTCGAATCTGCATTCAGACGTAAATTCGTATTTTCGTACATTACAGTTTACGTTTACGTTTGATTCTGCAGAACTGTCTTCCGTGCTTTTACGAACGAGCTTCTTTGCAGTTTACACTTACATTTTGATCCTATTGATAACTGCAAATTGTCCTCTACAATTTTACAAACGAGTTTTAACATTTAGATGTAAAACTGCATTCAGACGTAAATCGGCTTTCCTCGCTCAATCATCAGATCTCAGTTCACGTTTACGTCTTGATTTCAACTGCATACTGCCTTCTGCGAGTATACAAACGAGTTTCAAAGTTTAGACGTAAATCTGCGTCTAGACGTAAAACTGCGTTTAGACGTAAATCTGCATTTAAACGTAAATCTGAGTTTAAGACGTAAATCTGAATTTAGACGTAAATCTGAGTTTAGACGTAAATCTGCGTTTAGACGTAAAACTGCGTTTAGACGTAAATCTGCGTTTAGACGTAAATCTGCGTTTAGACGTAAAACTGCGTTTAGACGTAAATCTGAGTTTAGACGTAAACTGCGCTTAGACGCAAAACTGCGCTTAGACGCAATCTGCGCTTAGACGCAAACTGCACTTAGATACAAACTGAGAATTTTCTTTTGCATCATAATAGTTTTTGAACGAACGCAGCTTTTGGTTTTTAATCGCTGTAAGATTTCCGCTGCACTAATTCACCCCCCCCCTCTTAGTGCTCTCGATCCTAACACTTAGTGCCACTCCGATCCTAACAAAAAGAAGCTCGTCGGAACTCGCCAAGTGGATCATCGCAAGTCCAGGAGTTTGCCGAAAGTCCATCGGAGCATTGCTGGAGGTTCGTCGGATGTTCACCGGAAGTTCACCGGAAGCTCGCCGGAAGAAGCGATTGACGCACCGGAGCAAGCTGTAGTAAATGTCTTAAGAATTGTCATAGTTAGCATTTAGATTAAGTTAGGAATGGGAGGTGATCCCATTAACTTAATCTGGGGACAATTGAGCCCTTGACAGACCCAAAGTGGGCCGAATGGATCAACGCATTAGGACCAGAATTCCTACTAGGCGGTGGCACCGCCTAGGCTCAGTCTCCGAGCGAGACTGGGCGGTGCAACCACCCCAGGCAGGTGGTGGCACCGCTTGGGCTCAGTCTTTGAGCGAGACTGGGCGGTGCAACCGCCCCTAACAAGCGGTGGCACCGCCAGGGCTTAGTCTCCGAGCAAGACTGGGTGGTGCAACCGCCCCTGTCAAGCGGTGGCACCGCCCAAAAGCTCTGTCTCCGAGCTGCCAGGCGGTTATACCGCCCAAGTCAGGAGGTGGTACCGCCAGGACCCCGAAAATCCGGGAAAAGATATTTTTAAGCTCCAAATTCAAACTAGTTTGGGGCCTATATATACCCCACCCTTTCCTACATGAAAGGGGACCGAAAATCCAATCTTACTCTGTGATTTTTAGAGCTCAAAAGTGTTGTAAAGGCTAGAAGTTCTCCTCCCTCTTTTTCAAGTTTTGATCTTTCAAGAGAGGAGAGAAAAGTTTGTAAGGGTTGTCTCCTAAGCCCGTTAAAAGGAGTGAAACTGTAAAAGGGTGGTTGGCCTTCGCCTATTAAAGGAAGGCCTCTAGTGGACATCGGTGACCTCCTTAATGGAGGAAGCCAAAAGTGGATGTAGGTCAAGATTGACCGAACCACTCTAAATCTCGGTTTACATTTACTTTGAGCATTTTATCTTTACTGCAAACCTTCTCAATAGCTTACTGCCTTCTGCTCTTTTACGAACTCACTTTTAAGTTTCCGAAAATAGTTTTACGTCGGAAATCGGTTTTATCGTCTGAACATCATATTTCAGTTTGCGCTTACATTCCGATTTCTATCTTAACTGCAAACTTCCTGCCTTACTTTACTTCAAATACATTTCCGTAAGCTTTTAAAGTTATTATCTGCACGAAACGACTTTTACGTCGAAATCGGATTTCAACTTACGAACACAGTTTTAATCGTCGAAAGTTTTCCACTGCACTAATTCAACCCCCCCTCTTAGTGCTCTTGATCCTAACATGTAGGTCACGTTGACTGAACCACTCTAAATTTTGGTTTGCTTTTCATAAGTGCAATTTGCTTTAACTGCAAATCATTTTATAGCAAACTACATCTCCTCCTCATCTTGCTTACACTCTCATATGTTTCAAGTTGCTATCCTTCCGATTCGATTTTCATTGAACATACGAAATATTTTATATAAAATTCGAAGAATTTTCTGCTACACTAATTCACCCCCCCCTTAGTTCCGCCCTTGATCCTAACAATTAGTATTAGAGCAAGGTTCACTCTCGTTTGGTTTAAAACCCAAGAGTGATGGCATTTGCCGGCAACCTAGAGGGCTATTCAATTACATGTCTGCCCATGTTCAATAGGACGGATTACACATATTGGAAGACTAGAATGAGGATCTTCCTAATTTAAATGGATTTTAAATTATGAAATATTATAGAAAATGACTTTCAAAAGTCTTCTCTTCTAATGAATGATTGGAATGAATTAGAGAAGAAGACTTTCACTTTAAACGCAAAGGCTATGAATGTCTTATTTTGTGCATTAGATAAAAATGAGTTTAATCGAGTATTGGTTTATAAAACGGCTTTTGACATTTGGCACACACTCGAAGTGACTCATAAATGCACTGGTAGAGTGAAGGAGTCAAAAATTAATCTTTTAGTGCATTCTTATGAGTTGTTTCGAATGAAACCGAGTGAGACCATTGGAGATATGTACACCTAATTTACGGATGTCATCAATGGTCTAAAAGGACTTGGTAAAGGTTTCTTGGATTTTGAACTAGTTCATGAGATTTTTAAGATCCCTTCTGAAAAGTTGGGATCCTAAAGTAACAGTCATTCAAGAGGCCAAAGATCTAAATAATTTTCCTCTTGAAGAACTAATTTGATCACTAATGACCTATGAAATGACATGTAAAGCTTATAAAGAGCTTAAGGACACCCTTCCAAAGAACAGGAAGGATATAGCACTGAGAACACAAGAAGACCACTTGAAAGAAAACTCAAGTGATGAGGACTTTGATGATGACTTGACACTCCTAACAAAGAAGTTCAAAAGATTCATAAAATGAAATAAATTTAAAAATGATACTAAAAATAAATTTGAACCTAAGAAAGAACAAGTGATATGTTATGAATGCAAGAAGCTAAGAAACTTCAAGAGTGAATGTCCCCAAGCAAAGAGGAGGCAACCAAAGAAGAAGGCTCTCAAAACTACATAGGATGACTCAAGTGCATCCGAAGAAGAGGAGCCTACCATCACTGAGCAAGTTATTCACTATGCACTAATGGCCATTGGAGATGAGGTAACAAGTTCATTTGATGCAAATTTATCCTCTGATGAACTGTTAAATGCTTTTTATGACTTATTTGATGAATATAAATTAATTAGTAAAAAATATAAATTGTTAAAAAAGGAGCATGCTTCTCTTGTTAATGATTTTGATAGTTTAAAAGTTGAGCACAATGATAGTTTAGCTCCATGTACGAAATATGATGAACTAGAAATACTTCAAAAAGAAAACTTGCTACAAAAGGAAATCTTAAGAAAATTTGAGGTTAGTAGCAAATCCTTGAATATGAAAAATCATGTTGTGCCGGAGGAACATGTCAGAAGATTAGACGTCTAGCCGGTGGATCGGTCGACGTATCGACAAAAGGCTTCGGGCCATAGACTCGGGCATCAGGCCAACAAGAGTGGGTATTGTGCCAAGGATATCGGAGTTATAGAGTCAACTAGCCGATTGGGCAATAGGCCGTAGGAGAGGACGATGCAACGAAGAATCGGACGAAGCATCGAGGGACCAATGACATGTTGGACAACTTGGTTAATTGCTTAGGATTAATTGTCTCGATTAAAGTTTTATTTTACATGTGTAGGATTAACTACGATGGAAGTAAGACATGCAGTAGGAGTTGTGCCGGAGTCAAGACTATGATCACGTTGGGAGTTCGAGAGTTCGACGGAAGTCTAGACGGTCATCGGAGGTTCTACGGAATCAAATCCAATAAGTCCAGGAGCTTGCCAAAGAAGCTCGTCGGAACTCTCCAAGTGGATCATCGCAAGTCTAGGAGTTTGCCAGAAGTCCGTAGGAGCATCACCGAGGGTTCATCAGATAATCAACGGAAGTTCATCGGAAGCTCGCCGGAAGAAGCGATTGACGCACCGGAGCAAGTTGCAGTAAATGTCTTCAGAAATGTCATAGTTAGCATGAAGATTAAGTTAGGAATGGGAAGTGATCCCATTAAATGTCACGAGTTACGATTGACGCTCATCGCTTGACTTGGGCGGTTGCACCGCCCAGCTTTCTTGGGAGACCATCAATTGGGTGGTGCCACCGCCGACCCTAGCGGTGCCATCGCCTATCAAGATTTCTAGTCCGAATGGGTTGATCCATTCGGCCCAGTTTGGGTATGTCAAGGGCTCAAAAAGAAAAGGAAAGCAGAAAAGTCCCTTAAGAAGGGCAAAGGCAAGGGCAAACTTGGTAATGCAAAGGTTACTAAGAAAAACCCGACAAAGGACAAAGGTCAATTCTTCCACTACGATAAAGATGGGCAATGGAAGAGAAACTACAAAGAGTACCTTGTAGAGAGGGTGAAATAGAAGCTTGGAGAAGCGTAAGGTACATTCATGATCAGTCTCAATTTATCATACTTTTATGATAAGACATGAGTATTGGATACTAGTAGTGCTTATTGCTAGTCATAAGTGCCCAGCAAGCCAATCACGTGAGTGATGGCACGTGTGACTTGATACAGAATCTTTTTGCTTATTATATTTTGGCGTATATCACTTTATAACTATTGCATAAATGCATATATATTGTGATGTCCTTGGATTTGTGCAATGGGAATCGGATCGTGATGAGATCACGATAATGAGATCGATTCACCTTTAAACACATATCCTAAATAATCCCGGTCATAGGTTACTCGAGAGGGACATCGTGATAACCGGATAGACTGGTGTGCTGTATACCCGTCCATATGATGGATGCAGCTGGTCTCATAGCTGCTCGTGTAGGGACACTAGGGATACAGTACAGGTGCTCATTGGAGAATGAGTTCACTGATTGATCCGCTTACGGAATGCTGGATGGTTGATGATGCCTTATTGTCAGACAACGATTCCGTAGTCCTAGTGGTGTATCTGGTTCTTAGACTTGAGACACCAAGGATGTCCTGTATGAGTGCTCCACTCTTTGATACCAGACTTATAGGTTTGGCTGTTCCCAGATCTAGTACAGCTGGTCATTAGGAGTGGTAGTCGACCTTACGAGGGCTATTGAGTGTCGATAGAGGATCATCCACTCTCGGTATCATGAGAGGAATATCCCATGTGTTCTTGCTCAGACAAATCCCTGGCCAGGGTCATTCGGGTTGAGAGAGAAAGAGTTCTCCGGGAGAATCCGATTAGAGCGAGACTCGAGTAGAAACCGTATGGGTCTGACAGCACCATGCTCGATATACGGTCTCTGGGATATTAGATGGATGAGGGACTATAGGTACATGGTAACTGAGGACAGACAGGTCCAATGGATTGGATTCCCCTATATCGTCTGGGGACTACGGCGTAGTGGCCTAGTACTTCCGTAGTCGATGAGTCGAGTGAATTATTACAGAGATAATAATTCACTGAGTTAGAAGGAGTTCTGATAGGTATGACTCACGGCCAGCTCGATATTGGGCCTAGAGGGTCACACACATATGGTAGGCATTGCGATGAGTAGAGGTTCGGATATGAGATATCCGACGGAGCCCTTGTCTTATTGGATGCAGATCCAATACCCACTAGGGAAAGGACCCATTAGGGTTTTGACACGGGATCTCTATAAATAGGAGGGATTCACAGCCTCATAGGCTAGAGTCTTTGCTTGCCCTTCCTATTCTCCTCTCCCTCTCCACCTTAGATTAGGCCTGGAGTTTTGAGGAGCGTCGTCGCAACCCTGCTGTGTGGATCACCGCTAGAGAGGAGGACGCTTGACCTCCTTCACCCTCTCCTAAGGATCTGCAAGGAAACAGGGATATACGATCTCCCTAGGTAACACAATCTCTATACGCAGTTTTGTGTTTTGCGGATTTTGCGCACCAATCTTCGCACGACGATGAACATCTTTTTGGGAATCGGGGAGTTTTGTTTTCTTGTTCTTCCGCTACGCATATGATGTCACCCCCCCTATGATTTCCCAACAGTGGTATTAGAGCCAGGTTGTTCGTGCGAATGATTGGTTTTTGAACTGCGTGTGTTGTGTTTAGGAAGAATATTGACGTCAAAATCGTTGACGCAAAAGCAAGGAAGGGCAGCAACAGTTGCTGCCCTCGATCTGCATGCCTGCAGCCAGCCGCAGCCGCAGCCAGGCAGCACAGCGCCGGCGCATGCGCAAGCGCTGTGCCTGCAGCAGCCGGCCGGCGGGGCTGGCAGCCCGCTCGGTAGAAGCGCCTGCGGCCACTGAGCCCGCGGGCAGAGGCGCCGCGGGGCAGCAGCGCGGGCTGAGGCACCGCAGGGCAGCGGCGCCTGTGGCCGCTGCTCCCACGGGCAAAAACCCCGCAGGGGCGGCCGCCAGCGAGACAGCACCACCTGCGGGCGCTGACTCGCGGGCAGAACCGCCCGCGAAGGCGGCGGCGCCCGCGGGGGCGCCCACCTGCAGCGGCAGCGACCCCAGCGGGCGTGCCACCTGCAGGCGAGGGCAGTGCCCTCGCCCTCGCCGCACAGGCCGCCGCCAGCAGGGTGGCGGCGGCGGCGGCGCAAAAGCAAGGGGGAGAAGGGCATTAGGGTTTTCTGGGCAAAAAGACAGTTTTGCCCCCTCGGAATTTGAGAAATTCCAGTTTCTGTCTTTTGTCCAAATTACGAAAATACCCTTAGGAATTGAGAAATTTCCTATATATCCCTGATTTCAGAAAATATTAATTAATTAAAAGGTTTAGTTGATTATTATTTTTATTATTATCTAGTAGTCCTACATGATGATGATTATTTATACATGTGATGTATGATGCGTGGACGGATGATCATGGACCGTGTGATGTGTGTACTTGTGATTATTATTATTGAGGTCTGCGAACCTCCATTATATTTCTCGTTTATTGTCGGGCCTGCGTGCCTATGATTAAGTTGTAATCACATGAGGAGGCGCAGCGGGAGCGTGGATGCCATAGCGGGACCCACGAGATGGACGATCGTGATGCATGGAGATGCATCAAGATGTCGACGGAACCGACGAGGACGAGATGGACGATCACAAGGCATGGAGATGCACCGTTGCACACATAGATCTTGATGTGAGTGATTAGGCCTACTGGCTCGGGCCTAATCATATTAGGTTGTGGTCCATGATCATCTGGTGTGATTGCTTATACACATACTAGATATGTATATATATTTGCATGTGATGTAGATATATATTAAATATGTATATGTGTGACATGTCATATTAGGAGACCAAATCATAGAAACATCTCTCGATAAAATTAAGTCGGTAAACGTGAGGCAATTAGATTGACCCACGTGGCCTTCCATCGTTATGAGTAGGAACCGAATCCCGGTGTAGGTTGAGTTGGTCGAGTCCCTCGAGACTCACCTATATCGCGATTCGCTATCTTGCTTACGACATAGAGATGTCACCGGTGACCTGAGGGCATGATATGCTTGGTCGAGTCCCTCGAGGGTATATCATCAAATCAGACTCATCTTGTAACGAAGGTGTTGACTTAACCGAGCATCATGGTTGGTCGAGTCCCTCGAGGCCATGGTGATTCGGAGGCCGAACAGGACGGGAATCACAAGGAGTTGTGATCGGCAAGAGTTGTCTACCTTTTAGGCTTAGTGTGATTGGTCGAGTCCCTCGAGGTTACACTAAGACGCTGATTGGATCCTGATCCCCACTAGAAGTCTGCCGGAGACTTCCGTTTCACGTGCTGAGGGTGTCGCGTGACTCGTTAGTAAAATAGTGGGAGCATATTAAGATAGAAGTCCATATCTTGATAGTTTATTTCTTGCAAAATCTGCATGTTATTCATTTTTGCTACATCTTTATTTTCAGAAAATGTCGCTTTCAAATCCCTTACGTGGCATACTTGATGTCAACCGCCTCATTGGTCCAAATTATACGGATTGGCTCCGTAACTTGAGAATTGTTCTCACAGCGGAGAAAATCGTGTACGTCCTTGATACAGTGATGCCTACGCCCGAAGAAGGGGCAAGCGAGGATGAGATCGCTCGCTACGTGAAGTACATTGATGACTCCACTCTTGCTCAGTGCTATATGTTGGGCTCTATGACTCCAGAGTTACAGAGACAACATGAAAAGATGGATGCCAGATCCATTCTCCTACATGTCCGTAAATTGTTTGAGGAACAGGGAAGGACTCAACGATATGAGATATCCAAGAGCCTTTTCCGCGCTAGGATGACTGAGGGGACACCGGTTCAGAACCATGTCCTAAAGATGATTGAGTGGATAGAGAAACACACAGGTCTAGGAATGGTCCTAGAGGATAACTTGTGTGTGGACATTGTGCTTCAGTCCCTACCAGATTCCTTTTCACAGTTCATAATGAACTTTAATATGAACAAGCTTGAGGTGACTCTCCCAGAGCTCCTCAATATGTTGAGGGAGGCAGAGAGTACTATTAAGAAAGAGAAGCCAGTTCTCTACACTGGTGAGACCAGAAAGAAAAGGAAAGCAGAAAGGTCCCTTAAGAAGGGAAAGGGCAAGGGCAAACCAGGTAAAGCAAAGGTTGCTAAGAAAGACCCAGCAAAGGACAAAGGCCAGTGCTTCCACTATGGTAAAGATGGGCAATGGAAGAGGAACTACAAAGAGTACCTTGTAGAAAGGGCGAAATAGAAGCTTGGTGAAGCTTCAGGTACATTCATGATCAATCTCCAATTGGCAGATTTTTGTGATAGTGCATTGGTATTGGATACCAGTATTGCTTATTACATCTACAATTTATTATAAATTCTAGCAAAGCCGAGGGGAGATTGACGAGAGGAATATTGCATAAAGGTTTGTTTATGCAAGACACTACTCCACATATCATGAATGTAAGTGTCTAAGAGGAAACGAGATGAGGTGAACAGTGCATACCTATGGCATTGTAGGCTAGGTCACATCCATGAAAGAATGATTCAAAAGTTGCTAAATAATGGATATCTAGATCCATTCGACTATGTGTCATATGTAACTTGTGAGCCTTGCATTCGTGGAAAACTGATCAACTCTCCATTTAGTGGAATTGGAGAGAGAGCCACTGAGTTGTTGGAACTCATACATAGTGATGTATGTGGACCCATGTCAACTCATGCCATTGGAGGTTACTCCTACTTCATTACATTTACTGATGATTTCTCAAGGTATGGATATGTGTACTTAATGAAGTACAAGTCCGAGGCCTTTGAGAAATTCAGAGAGTATAAGAATGAGGTGGAGAACCAGACTGGAAAGAGTATCAAAACTCTTCGATCAGATCGGGGAGGTGAGTACTTAAGTACAGAGTTTACTCAGTTCCTCAAGGACCATGGGATATTATCCCAATGGACACCTCCTTACACACCTCAGCTCAATGGTGTCTCTGAAAGGAGAAATCGTACTTTATTAGATATGGTACGGTCCATGATGAGTTTCGCTGACCTACCCATCTCATTCTGGGGATATGCCCTAGAAACCGCAACTTACCTTCTGAACAGAGTTCCAACTAAGTCGGTAGTGTCTACACAATATGAGATATGGAAAGGGAAGAAGCCTGATCTTAAGGTTGTTAAGATTTGGGGCTGCCCAGCCCACGTTAAAAGACACAACCCCGATAAGTTAGAATCAAGGACAGAGCGATGCATATTTGTGGGATACCCCAAGGAAACTTGTGGGTATTACTTCTATCATCTCGAGGACTAAAAGGTCTTTGTAGCTAAGAGAGCAGTGTTCCTTGAGAAGGAACACATTCTTGGCGCAGACAGTAGGAGAATGATAGAGTTGAGCGAAGTTAGAGAACCAAGCTCAAGCACCACTCTACAGCCCAAGTCTGTTCAGGTATCTAATACACAAGTTTCAACTTTACGCAGGTCTGATAGAGTATCTCATCCTCCTGAGAGATATGTTGGACATATTAGAGGAGAGGATGTTGAGGATATTGATCCTCAGACCTACAAGGAGGCTATTATGAGTATAGACTCCGGGAAGTGGCAAGAAGCCATGAATTCTGAGATGGATTCTATGTACTCCAACAAGGTTTGGAACCTAGTTGATGCGCCCGAAGGTATTGTACCCATCGGTTGTAAGTGGATCTTTAAGAAAAAGATCGGAGTAGATGGAAAGGTAGAGACCTATAAAGCAAGGCTAGTGGCTAAGGGGTATCGTCAAAGGCAAGGTGTTGACTACGACGAAACTTTCTCACCCGTAGCAATGCTAAAATCCATCAGAATTCTATTGGCTATTGCAGCACACTATGATTATGAGATCTGGCAGATGGATGTGAAAACCGCATTCCTCAACGGGAACCTCGAGGAGGAGGTGTATATGATGCAACCTGAGGGATTCGTGTCCAAGAACTGCCCAGATAAGGTGTGTAGGTTGCTTAGATCCATTTATGGACTAAAGCAAGCTTCCCGAAGTTGGAACATAAGATTTGATGAGGCAATCAGATCTTATGACTTCGTTAAGAACGAAGATGAGCCTTGTGTATACAGAAAGGTAAGTGGGAGCGCTATCACCTTTTTGGTGTTATATATGGATGACATCCTCATCATTGGGAATGACGTAGGAATGCTATCCACTGTAAAGGCTTGGTTATCTAGACACTTCTCCATAAAGGACTTAGGGGAAGCATCCTATATCTTGGGGATTAGAATCTATAGAGATAGATCCAAGAGGATGCTTGGCTTGTCCCAGTCCAGGTACATAGAAACCATTGTCAAAATGTTTGGCATTGAAAATTCTAAGAAAGGGCGAACATGGATATGATACCTTATGCCTCAGCAATATGGTATATCATGTATGCCATGCTATGTACTAGGCCTGATATAGTGCATGCTCTGAGTGTCACGAGCAGGTATCAGGAGGATCCAGGCTTGGAGCACTGGAAAGCAGTAAAGTGTATCCTTAAGTGCTTGAGAAGGACTAAGGATCTTTTACTAGTATATGGAGGTAATAGCCTTAAGGTTGAAGGCTTCACTGACTCAAGTTTTCAGTCTGATGTCGATGATAGCAAGTCGAATTCAGGGTATGTGTACACCTTGAATGGAGGAGCAGTGTGCTGGAAGAGTTCCAAGCAAGATACCACTTCTGGCTCGACCACAGAGGCGGAGTACATTGCTGCATCAGATGCAGCAAAGGAGGGAGTCTGGGTGAAGAAGTTCATCACAGATTTGGGAGTCGATACAGATAGCGACAAGTCGACTTCCTTATATTGCGACAACTATGGGGTGATTACTCAAATAAGGGAACCCGGGTCTCATCAGAAGTGTTCTGAGGAGGTTCCAACTTATAAGAGAGATCGTAACCCGAGGAGATGTAGTAGTGGAATTGTTCCATCCGAAGATAACATTGCAGATCCACTGATAAAGCCGTTGTCTCAGATTGTCTTTGAGTGTCACAGGAGTCTGATGGGGATCAGACACATAGGTGATTGACTTTAGGTCAAGTGGGAGATTGCTTGTCATAAGTGCCCAGCAAGCCAATCACGTGAGTGATGGCACGTGTGACTTGATACAGAATCTTTTTGCTTATTATATTTTGGCGTATATCACTTTATAACTATTGCATAAATGCATATATATTGTGATGTCCTTGGATTTGTGCAATGGGAATCGGATCGTGATGAGATCACGATAATGAGATCGATTCACCTTTAAACACATATCCTAAATAATCCCGGTCATAGGTTACTCGAGAGGGACATCGTGATAACCGGATAGACTGGTGTGCTGTATACCCGTCCATATGATGGATGCAGCTGGTCTCATAGCTGCTCGTGTAGGGACACTAGGGATACAGTACAGGTGCTCATTGGAGAATGAGTTCACTGATTGATCCGCTTACGGAATGCTGGATGGTTGATGATGCCTTATTGTCAGACAACGATTCCGTAGTCCTAGTGGTGTATCTGGTTCTTAGACTTGAGACACCAAGGATGTCCTGTATGAGTGCTCCACTCTTTGATACCAGACTTATAGGTTTGGCTGTTCCCAGATCTAGTACAGCTGGTCATTGGGAGTGGTAGTCGACCTTACGAGGGCTATTGAGTGTCGATAGAGGATCATCCACTCTCGGTATCATGAGAGGAATATCCCATGTGTTCTTGCTCAGACAAATCCCTGGCCAGGGTCATTCGGGTTGAGAGAGAAAGAGTTCTCCGGGAGAATCCGATTAGAGCGAGACTCGAGTAGAAACCGTATGGGTCTGACAGCACCATGCTCGATATACGGTCTCTGGGATATTAGATGGATGAGGGACTATAGGTACATGGTAACTGAGGACAGACAGGTCCAATGGATTGGATTCCCCTGTATCGTCTGGGGACTACGGCGTAGTGGCCTAATACTTCCGTAGTCGATGAGTCGAGTGAATTATTACGGAGATAATAATTCACTGAGTTAGAAGGAGTTCTGACAGGTATGACTCACGGCCAGCTCGATATTGGGCCTAGAGGGTCACACACATATGGTAGGCATTGCGATGAGTAGAGGTTCGGATATGAGATATCCGACGGAGCCCTTGTCTTATTGGATGCAGATCCAATACCCACTAGGGAAAGGACCCATTAGGGTTTTGACACGGGATCTCTATAAATAGGAGGGATTCACAGCCTTATAGGCTAGAGTCTTTGCTTGCCCTTCCTATTCTCCTCTCCCTCTCCACCTCAGAGTAGGCCTGGAGTTTTAAGGAGCGTCGTCGCAACCCTGCTGTGTGGATCACCGCTAAAGAGGAGGATGCTTGACCTCCTTCACCCTCTCCTAAGGATCTGCAAGGAAACAGGGATATACGATCTCCCTAGGTAACACAATCTCTATACGCAGTTTTGTGTTTTGTGGATTTTGCGCACCAATCTTCGCACGACGATGAACATCTTTTTGGGAATCGGGGATTTTTGTTTTCTTGTTCTTCCGCTGCGCATATGATGTCACCCCCCCTATGATTTCCCAACACTTATTACATTTGTAATTTGTTGCAGGTTCTAGTAAGACCTAGGAGATTGGCGATTGGCGAGATGGACCTCAAGATGGGCAGTGAAGCAAGAGTTACTATAGTAGCTATTGGTGAGGTCACCCTACATCTGCTTGGTGGAGCTATTATTGCATTGGATGCATGCTATTTTGTTCCTTCTATTATAAAAAATATTGGGATCAATGGTCGTAGCCCAGGTTAGGCGTCAATTAATGAGATCACTTCCCATTCCTAACTTAATCTTCATGCTAACTATGACATTTAAGATATTAATACTGCAACTCATGTTCCGGTGTGTCAATCGCTTCTTCCAGCGAGCTTCCGGTGAACTTCTAACGAACATCCTATGAACCCTAGGCAATGCTCCGGTGAACTTCCGGCAAACTCCTGGACTTGCGATGATCCTCTTGGCGAGTTCCGATGAGCTTCTTTGGCAAGCTCCTGGACTTCTCGGATTTATTCCCGCAGAACCTTCGACGGCCGTTCAGACTTCCGTCGAACTCTCGAACCCCCAATGTGATCTTGTTCTTGACTCCGGCTCAACACCTATTGCATGTCTTACTGCCATCATAGTTAATCCTGCACATGTAAAACAAACTTCGGTTTAAATAATTAATACTAAGCATTAATCAAGTTGTCCGGCATGTCATTGGTCCCTTGAGGCTTCATCTGATTCTTCGGCGCAACATCCTCTTTTGCGACCTATTGCCCAATTGGCCAGTTGACTCCACAACTCCAATATCCTTGGCGTAATACCCGCTCTTCTTGGCCCGATGCCCGAATCCACGGCCCGAAGCCTTCTTTCAATACGTTGACTGATCCACCGGCCCGACGTCCAATCTTCCGACATATTCCTCCGGCCCAACATGATTTTTCTTGCTTTAATTATCTCACCCTGATCGAAGCATCCTATGTCACTCAAAATATAGATTAAAATATAAACATAATTATCAATTGATTTCATCATCAAAATACGAGATTCAACAATCTCCTCCTTTTTTATAATGACAACCAATTGATGATGGAGTTAAACTTAACTCCTGTAGTTTAAACTAACTCCCCCTATTAACATGTCATATTGATAGAAACTCTTGGATTAAAAAATCCAAGTAATACGTCATGATAAAATCATGACATATAATCAACATACTTCTCCCCCTTTATCATCAACAAAAAAGAGAAGTACCACAATCAAGTGTTTGTGATATAAGTTCAACTCATTGCATGAAAAATATAATATCCATTTTTACCATTATGCAAGTTTGCTATCATCAAAATACAAGCTAGCAAAGAAAAACTTTTCAACATTTTAAAACATGCAAGCTAGCAATTTTGAAATGTTCAAGAAAGCAACTCTTGCTTCTTAAAATATAACTTTTGCTAGATGTGCAAGTTAATTTTTTGCTTCTTAAGATAGGCAAGATAGCACTCCTTGGTGATGTTCAAGATAGCAAGTTCTACATCATGCAAGCTAGTGAATCGTATAATATTTTAGAACATGCATAATCACCAAGGCATCATAAATTTTAATAATATGCAAAATTACAAATTTTGCATGTTTACATTTGTGCGTCTTGAGATATGCAAAATAGCACTTTCTTGGTGATGTTCAAGATAGCAATTTCTTCTCTTTTGAGAAGTGTAATTTTTGCTTTCTTCTTGAATTGTGCGAGCTAGCAAATTAGCTTTCTAGCATGTTTTGCTCCCCCTTTGTCATTGTCAAAAAGAAAAAGAAAGGAAGACCCTTACATTAATTTCTAAATTATGACAAAAGTAAATAGCATAGATGAAAATTCAAGTCATGAATGTCAAAAAAATTATTTTATCATGAATATTTTATCATTGCATGCATCAT
The DNA here is from genome assembly GCF_036884655.1 of Musa acuminata AAA Group. NCBI lineage: Eukaryota > Viridiplantae > Streptophyta > Magnoliopsida > Zingiberales > Musaceae > Musa > Musa acuminata. Next base: position 35,437,585 of record NC_088346.1, on the reverse strand, counting down.
TATCATAAGTTAAAGTATTACATACATAATTCCAAATCATCCTGTATATAAAATCATCATTACATGCGTGATTCCAAATCATCATTTATTTCAAATCATGATGGTATCAATTTTGTCAAATTACATCCTACCATGTATGATCGAAACTTCTTATTTGTATACATCAAAATAAATTAATGAATATTTCATGTATTCATATCATCACATAAGGAATATTAAGAAGAATTATTGGGTGATGAGATAAATATTTCATGAACACAAGGAATTACGTAAAAATCATATTATGAAAAGATAAAATCATGTGAATACCAAAAGACATGATTCATTTTGACACATCTCCTCTTTAAAAAAAATGAAAGGAATTCTTAGGAGATCATGATATAGATAAAATTCATTCAATCTTGTAGGAGAACAAGATATTAATTCAAGCATATAAAATTTCTCAATTCATTATGAATCATAAAAAAAATTGTAGTTCTGAAAAATCATGATTCATTTAGGAAAATTTTCTCTTTAGTACACGACAAGAAGAAATATAGCAATGATACCAATCATGATTCATTTGGATGGTAGATGGCAAAAGAAACATTGAGGATAAAAGATCTCAATTTTTATAGAGTAAATCTCAAGTTATAAATCTCAAAAAATCAAGATAAAGCTTATTCAAATTCAAATCATCAAATCAAAATCATTTTCAAGAGATTCATAAAAAGATGATAAAATAGATTCATCAAAGTCAATAAGATAGAGGAAAAGAATTTTTAAGAAAAATACTTTTCTCTATTTAGTTGTTTCATACAAGCATGCCTTTGTCCTTTTTGTGCCAATATATATATATATATATATATATATATATATCATCAATCATTTAGGATCGAAAAATAAATTTCGTTATAAAAACCATCAAGATCAATAAACCACAAAAATCATCGTGTATAACTTTAAAATCTCATACAGAAAATCGTCAAATTATGGTATCAAAATTTCAATATTTTCATTATAACTTTATGCATTATTAAGTATACAATCGTCATGACACTTACACTATTTCATATAAATATGCCTATTTCATTTACATCAAATCAAAACATGCATCATTTTTTTTAAATAGAAAAAGTCACTTTTATTATAGTGAAAATCAATAATCCATAAATCATAAAAATCATTATGCATTATTTCGAAAGAAAACTCATTAAGCATGATCATTATGCATTACTTCAAATCAAACATAATTTCATTTATTTTTGAAATATTCATCATGATAGGACATATATGACAAAGAAATCATTAAACATAAAGCATATTCATCAATCATGGTTTCATTGAGCATAAGGTATTTTCAACCAAAATCATTTTGTTATTTGTTGTAGTCATGCATTTTTCTTTTTAGGTGAATCTATCTTTTCATGCTTAGTTTTCCATACAAAAGCCATACATCATCATTAAGCATGATATTAAACTTCTTAATATTTTCATTAAAATATCAAGCATGGTTTCAATCAAAATCGAAAATCATCAAGATACACATTTTTTCTTCTTAAGAAAAACATATATATGATCATTAGATTTAAATCTAACATTTTATTTCATTAACATAAAATATGTAATTTTTATTATTATTTTCAAAATTATGTGCATCATCATATTCTTGAATTTTAATTTTTTAAACATGTAATTTTTAAGAAAAATAATTATTAAAAAAAATACATCATGAAAAATATCAAGTAATTTCAAAATAAATTAAGGGGGTTTCGATTACCTCATCGTTGAATATAGTTAAGGCGTAGTGTGTCATCTCGCCTTTCTTGATTTTCTCCTCGTCTTTGGAGGAGCCTGATTCATCCCAACTTTTGTTCTTCTTCTTGCGTTTAAAGCAAGTAGTTTCATTCTTTTTGTTCTTTAATTTTTATTTTATTAATTTTTTAAATTTCTTAGTGAGTAGTTCTTGTTCACCATCACTTTAGCTTATGCTCGAGTGGTCTTCAAATGTTCTATATCCCAAATCCTTCCTGTTCTTTGGAAGGTGGTTTTGTTCATCATGTTCATCAAGTGCATTGTGCACCATTTCATATGTAATCAATGTACCGATATTTTTCATAAGTGGAAAAATATTTAAATTTTTTGTTTCTTGTAAAGCTATTACTTTTGAATCCCACTTCTTAGAAAGAGAACACAAAATCTTATTCATGAGTTTGAAGTTTGAAAAATTTTTACCAAGTGCTTTTAGACTATTGACAATATCCGTAAAATGGGTGTACATGTCTCCAATAGTCTCTCTTGGTTCCATATAAAACATCTCAAAATCGTGCATCAAAAGTTTTACTTTAGAATTTTTTACACTACTTGTGCCTTCGTGTGCGATTTCAAGAGTGTGCTAAATAACGAAAGTCATTTCGCACAAAGAAACCCAATTAAATTCATTTTTGTCTAAGGCACAAAATAAGGCATTCATAGCCTTTGCATTTAGAGAAAACGTCTTCTTCTCTAAATCATTCCAATGGTTCATTGGAAGAGAAGACATTTCAAATCCATTTTCAACTATGTGCCATAAATTCAAATCCAAATAAAGTAAAAAAACTCTCATTCAAATTTTTCAATAAGTATAGTCTGTCCCATTGAAAAAGGGAGGACGAATGAGAGTGTAACCCTCTTAAAAGATGAAATGAGCTATTTCTCTTGGGTGTTAAACCAATTGAGAAATAACGAGACTCTAATACCAATTGTTTTGATCCAAAGGCACTAAGTGGGGGGGGGGTGCTGCGGGGGGGGCGCAGGTGTGAGTGAATTAGTGTAGTGGAAAACTTTTGTCGATTAAAACGATGTTCGTACGATGAAATCATTTTCGATGAAAACCATTTCGAAAAGTTTTTCAACTTAAGAGTAAACATAAGTATAGTTGACGTAAAGCAATGGAGGCAGTCTGCAATTAAGATAAGGAACAGAATGTAAAAACAAACTAAGATTTAGAGTGGTTCGGTCAATCTTGACCTACATCCACTTTTGGCTTCCTCCTCCGATGAGGTCACCGATGTCCACTAGAGGCCTTCCTTCAATAGGCGAAGGCCAACCACCCTTTTACAGCTTTACTCCTTTTGATGGGCTTAGGAGACAACCCTTACAGATTTTCACTCCTCTCTTGAATGATCAAAACTTAGAAGAAAAGAGAGAGAAGAACTTCTAGCCTTTTACAACACTTTTAAGCTCTCAAATTCTCAGAATAAATGCAAGCTTTCGATTGCCCTTTCATGCAGAAAGGGTAGGGTTTATATAGGCCCCAATCAGTTTGAATTTGGAGCTTAAAAGTGTCATATCCCGAATTTTCGGGGTCCTGGCAATACCACCACCAGAACTAGGCGGTTCTACCACTTGACACTACTCGGAGACCGAGCTCAGGCGATGCTACCACTTGATAGGGGCGGTACCACTGCCTGACTTCACTCGGAGATTGATCTCAAGCAGTACCACCACTTGACAAGGGCGGTACAATCGCTTGACTTCGCTTGGAGACCGAGCTCAAGCGGTACCACCACTAGATAGGGACGGTACCACCGCCTGACTTCGGTCAAAGACTGAGCTTCTGGGCGGTGCCACCACCGGCTAAGAAATCTAAGTCCGAATAGGCTGAACCATTCGGCCCAATTTGGGTCTATCAAGGGCCCAATTGGCCCCAGATTAAGTTAATGGGACCACTTCCCATTCCTAACTTAATCTTTATGCTAACTATGACATTTAAGACATTAATACTGTAACTCGTGTTCCGGTGCGTCAATCGCTTCTTCCTACGAGATTCCAGCGAGCTTCCGGTGAACTTCCGGTGAACATCCGACGAACCCTCGACGATGCTCCGGTGGCCTTCCGACAAACTCTTGGACTTGCGACGATCCTCTTGGCGAGTTCCGACGAGCTTCGTTGGCAAGCTCCTGGACTTCTCGGATTTGTTCCCGTAGAACCTTCGACGACCGTTCGGACTTCTATCGAACTCTCGAACCCCTAGTGTGATCTTGGTCTTGACTCCGGCTCAACACCTACTACATATCTTACTACCATCGTAGTTAATCCTGCACATGTAAAATAAACTTTGATATAGACAATTAATACTAAGCATTAATCAAGTTGTTCGGCATGTCATTGGTCCCTCGACGCTTCATCCGATTCTTTGGTGCATCGTTCTCTCTTACGGCCTATTGCCCAATCGGTCAGTTGACTCTGCAACTCTGGTATCCTTGGCGTAATACCTGCTCTTCTTGGCCTGATGCTCAAATCCATAGTTCGAAGCCTTCTGTCGATACGTCGACCGATCCACCAGCCCGACGTCCAATCTTCCGACATGTTCCTCTGGCCCAACATGATTTTTCTTGCTTTAATTGTCTCATCCTGATCGAAGCATCTTTCATCACTCAAAATGTAGATTAAAATATAAACACAATTATCAATTAGTTTCATCATCAAAATATAAGATTCAATAGCTGAAGACCTCGTCGGAGAAGGAATCTAAAAGTGGATGTCGGTCACGTTGACCGAACCACTCTAAATTCTAGTTTGCTTTTCATTAGTGCAATTTACTTTAACTATAGATCATTTCATAGCAAACTGCTTCTTCTCCTTATCTTGCTTACGCTCTCATATGTTTCAAGTTGATATCTTTTCGATTCGATTTTCATTAAACGTATGAAATATTTTATACGAAAATCGAAGAATTTTTCGCTGCACTAATTCACCCCCGCCCTCTTAGTGCCGCTCTTGATCCTAACAATTTACTCTCAGTGTCATGAGAGGAATATCCCATATATTCTTACTTAGACAAATCCCGAGCTAGGGTCATTCGGATTGAGAGGGAAAGAGTTCTCCGGGAGAATCCGATTAGAGCAAGACTCGATTAGAAACCGTATGGGTCTGATAGCACCATGTCCAGTATACGGTCTCTGAGTTATTAGATGGATGAGGGACTATAGATATATGGTAACTAACGATAGACAAGTCTAATGGATTGGATTCCCCTATATCATCTAGAAACTACAGCATACTGGCATAGTATGTCTACAGTCGATGAGTCGAGTGAATTATTATGGAGATAATAATTCACTAAGTCAAAAGGAGTTCTGACAAGTATGACTCACGACCAGCTCGATATTGGGCCTAGAGGATCACACACATATAGTAGGTGTTGTGATGAGTAGAGGTTCAAACATGAGATATCCACCGAAGTCCCTATGTTATTAGATATCCAATAAGCCACTAAATTATTGGATCCTATGGATGAGATCTACTAAGAGCCCATGAGAGATTAGTGGATAGAAATCCACTAATCTAAGAGGCTTGGGTAGTTGGATGGAGATCTAATACCTAATAGGACAGGATCCATTAGGATTAAGTTAATAGGGGACCTCTATATATAGGAGTGAACTATTAGTTCATAGGCAGGAACTCTTTTGTTGTCTCTCCTATTCTCCTCCCCCTCTCCACCTCAAAGCAGGCCTAGAGTTTTGAGGAGCGTCGTCGGAGCTCTATTGTGTGAATCACCACTAGAGAGGAGGGCGCTTGACCTCCTTTACCCTCTCTTAGAGATATGTAGAGATTTAGGGATATATAATCTCCCTAGGTAACATAATCTTTCATTTACGCAGTTTTATGTTTCACGGATTATGCGCATCAATCTTCGCACGATGACGGACATATATTTAGGAATTGGGGATTTTATTTTCTGTTCTTCCATTGTGCATGTGATGTCACCCCCTAGATTACCCAATAGGTGAGTTGCGTGCGAGCGGCTTGCCTGCAAGGGCAGCACCTACGGGCGACACAACGCCCGCAAGGCCCTCGTCGCCTACCGTAGAGGGCCACCGTCGGTAAGGTGGTGGCAGCCACAATAAGCAAGGGGAGGGCAGTAGAGTTTTAGGGAAAAAGAGAATTTTACCCATGTGATTTGAGAAATTTCAATTCTATCCTTTATAAAATTACCAAAATGCCCATCATAATTCAAAAAATTTTAATTAATTAATTAATTATTAATTAATTTTAAAAAATATTAATTAATTAAAAATTTAATTAATTAATTAATTATTATTATTATCTAGTAGTCCTACATAATAATATTTACATGTGATGTATGATATGTGGACGGATGATAATGGATCGTGCGATGTGTGTGTACTTGTGATTACTATTATTGGGGTTTGTGAGCCTCCATTTTATTTCTCATTTATTATCGGGCATACGTGCCTATGATTAAGTTATAATCACATTAGGAGGCACAGCGGGAGCGTGGAAGCGATAGCGAAACCCATGATGTTGAGACGGACGATCGCGATGCATGGAGATGCGTCGAGATGCTGACATAACTGACATGGACGAGATGGACGATCACAAGGCATGGAGATACACCACTGCACACATAGATCCTGATATGAGTGATTAGGCCCAATGGCTCGGGCCTAATCACATTAGACTATGGTCCATGATCATCTGGTGTGATTGCTCATGTGATGTGCGATTGCTTGTACACCTACTAGATATGTATATATATGTATATATATATATATGTAGATACATATATATATATATATACATATATATAGATACATATATATATGTATACATATATATATATACATATATATATATATACATATATATATATACATATATATATGTATATATATATATATATATGTATATATATATATATATATTATATATATATACATACATATATATATATATATATGTATATGTATATATATATATATATATATTATATATATATATATACATATATATATATATATATGTATATACATATATATATATATACATATATATATATATGTATATACATATATATATATATATATGTATATACATATATATATATATACATATATATATATATATGTATATACATATATATATATGTATATACATATATATATATATATATATATATATATACATATATATATGTATACATATATATATACATATATATATGTATATACATATATATATATATATATACATATATATATAGATATATATATATACATATATATATATACATATATATATATACATATATATATACATATATATATATACATATATATACATATATATATATACATATATATACATATATATATATACATATATATACATATATATATATACATATATATACATATATATATATACATATATATACATATATATATATATATATACATATATATATATATATACATATATATATATATATACATATATATATATATATACATATATATATACATATATATATATATATATATATATATATATATATATATATATATGTATATATATTTGTATGCGATGTAGATATATATTAAATATATATATGTCTGACATGTCATATTAGGAGACCAAATCAAAGAAACCCCTCTCTCGATAATATTAAGTTGGTAAATGTGAGGCAATTAGATTGACTCACATGGCCTTCCACCATTATAGGCAAGGACTGATTCTCGATATAGGTTGAGTTGGTCGAGTCCTTCGAGGCTCACCTATATCACAATTTGCTATCTTGACTATGACATCGAGATGTCACCAGTGACTTGAGGATATGTTATGCTTGGTCAAGTATCTCGAGAGTATATCATCGAATCAGACTCATCTTATAACGATGGTGTTGACTTAACCGGGCATCATAGTTGGTTGAGTCCCTCAAGACCATAGTGGTTCGGGGGCCGAATAGGACGGGAATTATAAGAAGTTGTGATCGGCAAGAGTTACATACCTTTTGGGCTTAGTGTGATTGGTTGAGTCCCTCAAGGTTACACTAAGATGCTGATTGGATCCCAAGCCCCACTAGAAGTCTGTTGGAGACTTCTGTTTCATGTGCTGAGGGTGTCGCATGACTTGCTAGTAAAATAGTAGGAGTAGATTAAGATAATAGTCCATATATTATTTATTTATTTTTATAAAATCTGCATGTTATTTACTTCTGCTACATCTTTATTTTCAGAAAATGTCATTTTCAAATCCGTTATGTGGCATATTTGATGTCAACCGCGTCGTTAGTCTGAATTATATGGATTGGCTCCATAACTTGAGAATTGTTCTCACGATGGAGAAAATCACGTACGTCCTTTATATAGTGATATCTACGCTTAAGGAAGGGGCAAGCGAGGACGAGATTGCTCGATACGTGAAGTACATAGATGACTCTACTATTGCTCAGTGTTACATGTTGGGCTCCATGACTCCTGAGTTATAGAGACAATATGAAAAAATCGATGGCAGATCCATTCTCCTACTTGTCCACAAATTGTTTAAGGAACAAGGAAGGACTCAGCAATATGAGATATCTAAGAGCCTCTTCTGCACTATGATAACCGAAGGAACACCGATTTAGAACCATGTCCTAAAGATGATTGAGTAGATAGAGAAACTCACAGGTCTAGGAATGGTCCTAGAGGATAACCTATGTGTGGATCTTGTATTTTAGTCCCTACTAGATTTCTTGTCATAGTTCATAATGAGTTTTAATATGAACAAACTTGAGGTGACTCTCCCTGAGCTTCTTAATATATTGAGGGAGGCAAAGAGCATTATCAAGAAAGAGAAGTCAGTTCTCTATACAGGTGAAACCAAAAAGAAAAGGAAAGCAGAAAAGTCCCTTAAGAAGGGCAAGGGCAAGGGCAAACTTGGTAATGCAAAGGTTGTAAGAAAGACCCGATAAAGGACAAAGATCAATGCTTCCACTATGACAAAGATGGGCACTGGAAGAGAAACTACAAAGAGTACCTTGTAGAGAGGGTGAAATAGAAGCTTGAAGAAGCTTAAGGTACATTCATGATCAGTCTCAATTTATCAGACTCTTATGATAAGACATGGGTATTGGATACTAGTAGTGCTTATTACATTTGTAATTCGTTGCAAGTTCTAGTAAGACCTAGGAGATTGGCGATAGGCGAGATTGACCTCAAGATGGGCAACGAAGCAAGAGTTACTATAGTAGCTATTGGTGAGGTCACCCTTCATCTGCTTGGTGGAGCCATTATTGCATTAGATGCATGTTATTTTGTTCCTTCTATTATAAAAAATATTATTTTTATTTCATGTTTAATAGTTAATGGATATGAATTAGTTTTTGAGATCAATGATTGTTCAATATTATTAGATGACGAGATCATCATGAAAGGAATATTGCATAATAGTTTGTTTATGCTAGACACTACTCCACATATCATGAATGTAAGTGTGTCCAAGAGGAAACAAGATGAGATGAATAATGCATACTTATGATATTGTAGGCTAGGTCACATCCATGAGAGAAGGATTCAAAAGTTGCTAAAGGATGGATATCTAGATCCATTCGACTATAAGTCATATGCTACTTACGAGCCTTACCTTCGTGAAAAACTGACCAACTCTCTTTTTAGTGGAACTGGAGAGAGAGCTAGTGAGCTATTGGAAATCATACATAGTGATATAAGTGGATCCATGTCAACTCATGTCATAGGTGGTTACTCCTACTTCATTACTTTTACTGATGAATTCTCAAGGTATGGATATGTGTACTTGATGAAGTACAAGTCCGAGGCCTTTGAGAAATTTAGAGCATAAGAATGAAGTTGAGAACCAGATTTGAAAGAGTATCAAGACTCTTCGATCAGATCGAGGAGGTGAGTACTTGAATATAGAGTTCACCCAATTTCTTAAGGACCATGTGATCCTATCTCAATAGACATCTACTTATACCCCTTAGCTCAATGGTGTATTTGAAAGGAGGTATACTGTTAGATATGGTGTAGTCCATGATGAGCTTCTTTGACCTACCCATATCATTTTAGGGATATGCCCTAGAGATCATAGCTTATCTTTTGAATAGAGTTCCAACTAAGTCGGTAGTATCTACACCATATGAGATATGGAAAGGGAAGAAACCCGATCTGAAGGTTGTTAAGATTTGGGGTTGCCCTTCCTACGTTAAAAGACACAACCCCAATAAATTGGAATTGAGCACGGAGTGGTGCACGATCGTGGGATACCCCAAGGAAACTTATGAGTATTATTTCTATCATCCCGATGACCAAAAGGTCTTTGTAGCCAAGAGAGTGGTATTCCTTAAGAAGGAACACATTCTTAGCAAAGACAGTGAGATCATGATAGAGTTGAGCAAGATTGGAGAACCTAATTAAGCACCACTCCATAGCCCGAGTCTGTTCAGGTACCTAGCACACAAGTTTCGACTTTACGTAGGCCAGACAGAGTATCCCATTCTCTTGAGAGATATGTGGGACATATTAAAAGAGAGGATATTGAGGATATTGATCCTCAGACCTACGAGCAGGATATTACGAGTATAGACTCTAGGAAGTGGAAAGAAGCCCTGAATTCTGAGATGGATTCCATGTACTCCAACAAGGTTTAGAACCTTGTTATTACACCTGAGGGTATTATACCCATTAGTTGCAAGTGGATCTTTAAAAAGATAATCAGAGTAGATGGAAAGGTAAAGACCTATAAAATAAGGCTAGTGGCTAAGGAGTATCGTTAAAGGCAAGGTATTGACTATGGCGAAACCTTCTTACACGTAGCCATGCTAAAATATATCCAAATATTATTGGCTATTACAACACACTATGATTATGAGATCTGCTAGATGGACGTGAAAACCACATTTGCTAATAGCAACCTCGAAGAGGAACTGTATATGATATAGCCTGAGGGATTCGTGTCCAAGTACTGCCCAAATAAGGTGTGTAGGTTGTTTAGGTCCATTTATAGACTAAAGCAAGCTTCCCGAAATTGGAACATAAGATTTGATGAGGCGATCAGATTTTATAACTTTGTTAAGAACGAAGATGAGCATTGTATATACAGGAAGGTAAATGGGAGCACTATCACCTTCTTATTGTTATATATGGATGACATCCTGATAATTGGGAATGTTGTAGGAATGCTCTCCACAGTAAAGGCTTGGTTATCTAGACACTTCTCCATGAAGGACTTAAGAGAAGCATCCAATATCTTGGGGATTCGGATCTATAGAGATAGATCCAAGAGGATGCTTGGCTTGTCCTAGTCCAGGTACATAGATAATATTGTCAAAATGTTTGGCATAAAAAATTCCAAGAGAGGTCTCGTACCGATAAGACATGGGATATTGCTTTCTCAGAGTATATCCCCAAAGACTCCTGAAGAAAGGACAAACATGGATAGGATACCCTATACCTCAATGATAGGGTCTATCATGTATGTCATGCTATATACCAGGCCTAATATAGCGCATGCTTTGAGTGTCATGAGCAAGTATCAGGTGGATCCACGTTTGAAGCACTAGAAAGCAGTAAAGTGTATCCTTAAGTACTTAAGAAGGACTAAGGATCTTTTATTGGTATATGAAGGTAGTAGCCTTAGGTTTGAAGGCTATATAGACTTGAGTTTCTAGTCCGATGTCGATAAAAGTAAGTCAAATTCAGGGTATGTGAATGTTAGGACCAAGAGCGACACTAAGAGAGGAGATGAATTAGTATAGTGGAAAAATTACGTCGATTCGAAATCCTTTATACGATAAAAACCAGTTTCGACTCAAATCATTTGTTTCACTTTGAATAAGTAGAGAAGAGAAGGTTGGGCAGTTTGCAATGTAGTAAAGTTGAATGTAGTATAGAGAATTTGCAGTAAGGAAAGAACACACCGGAATTTATAGTGGTTCGGTCGTTGTGGCCTACATCCACTTTTGATTCCTCCTCCATCGAGGTCACCGGCATCCACTAATGGTCCTCATTCAATAGGTGAAGACCAACCACTTTTTTATAGCACTTTCTTTTTTTCACGGGTTTAGGAGATAACCCTTACAAGCCTCACTCCTCTTTCTTGGATGATTACAAAGCTAAGAGAGGGAGGAGGAGGACTCTTTCTTGGATGATAACACTTAAGATTTTTCACACTTTTCATTGCACTTTCTTACCCTTCCATGCAAAAAAGGGCGGGGTATTTATAGGCCCTAATGACTTCAGAATTAGAGCCAAAAAATGTCACATCCTTGGATTTCAGGGTACTAGTGGTACAATTGCCATTATTGAGCGGTACTATTGCTTGTAGACTGACACTGGTTGGTACAACCGCCTGATAGAGCTTAGAGACTGAGCTCTGGTGGTACCACCACCTGACAGCATTTACTGCTGATGGTACCACTACTCAAACCACCTAGGAGACTAAGTCACTAGGCAGAGCCACCGCTAGTCGTGACTTTAAATTTAAATTTTTAGTTCTATTTTTGAAACCATTTAGGGCCTATAAATACCCCATTTAGGCAGTAAGAAAGGAGCAAGAATTCTTGAGGAAAAAACTAACTCTACCAAAACTTTGAGTTCCCTTCTCCTAGTACTTAGAGTTAGTCCTAAGGGAGGTGTGTGAGGGAATACCTATAAAAGAGTGACTTGTAAGGGTTATCTCCTAAACACGTGAAAAGGAGAAAATACTGTGAAGAGGTGGTTGGTCTTCGCCTATTAAAGGAAGACCTTTAGTGGACGTCAGTGACCTCAATGGAGGAGGAATCGAAAGTGGATGTAGGTCACTACGATCGAACTATTATAAATTCTAGTGTGTTCTTTCCTTACTGCTTATTCTCTTTACTACATTCTAATTTACTTCATTGCAAACTGTTCAATCCCCTCTTCTCTATTCACTTGCAAACTTATATGAGTCAAACAAATGCTTTTCATCAAAATCGATTTTTATAGTACGAAGATTTTCAAACCAACGTAATTTTTTCACTGCACTAATTCACCCATCTCTTAGTGCCACTCTTGATCTTAACAATACTGCCCAGACTTAGTCTCCGAGATTGTCACGTGGTGGTACTGCCCAGACACAGTCTCCCAAGTGGTAGTATCGCCAGTTTGGGCGATGGTACCACCTAGTGTCAATGCTGCAAGGAGTGTACCGCTAGTACCTGAAAACTAAGGATGAGAAACTTTTAGGCTCTAAGTTTGATTCTATTTGGAGCCTATAAATACCCCTCTCATCCCTGGTTAACATACACAAGTACAGAGAACTTAAAAGTGGGAAAACGTTATAGAAATTACTTATGAGATCCCCTCATCTAGTTCTAAAGTTTAGAATTCTGTTTATGGAGGAGTGAGTGCTTGTAAAAACGTATCTCCTAAACCTATGGAAAGGAGAAGAGGACCACCAGAGGAATCAGGATAGCCACCAAGCCTTTACTATGGATAGCATTCTTATATCATTCCCAATGATCAAGATGTCATCCGTATATAACACCAAGAAGGTGATAGCACTCCCACTTACCTTCCTATGCACATAAGGCTCATCTTCATTCTTAATGAAGTATAATACCTAATTGCCTTATAAAATCTTATGTTCCAACTTCGGGAAGCTTGCTTTAGTCCATAAATGGACTAAAGTAACCTACACATCTTATTTGGGCTGTCCTTAGACACGAATCCCTCAGACTATTTCATAGACACCTCCTCCTCAAGGTTGTCATTGAGGAACATGATTTTCACGTCCATCTGTTAGATCTCATAATTATAGTGTACTACAATAGCCAACAGAATTTAGATGGATTTTAACATGACTATGGGTGAGAAGATTTCGTTATAATCAACACCTTGCCTTTGACGATACCCCTTACCCGCTAGCATTGTTTTATAGGTCTATACCTTTTCATCTACTCTGATCTTCTTCTTGAAGATCCACTTACAACCAATAGGTACAATACCCTAGGGTGCATTAACTAAGTTCCAAACCTTATTGGAGTACATGGAATCCATCTCAGAATTAATGGCTTCTTACTACTTCTCGGAGTCTATACTCGTAATAGCCTCATTATAGGTATGATAATCAATATCCTCAACATTCTCTCCTCTAATATATCTCACATATCTCTCAGGAGAATGAGACACTCTATCGGACCTACGTAAAGTTGGAAATAATGTGTTAGGCACTTAAATAAACTTGGGCTATGGAGTGGTGCTTGAGCTAGGTTCTCCAACCTCGCTCAACTCTATCACGCTCTCACTATCTCTGTCAAGAATGTGTTCCTTCTTAAGAAATACCACTCTCTTAGCTACAAAGATCTTTTGGTCCTTGGGGTGAAAAAAATAATACCCACAAGTTTTCTTGGGGTATCCCATGAACTTACATCGCTCTGTCCTAGATTCCAACTTATCGGGGTTGTGTCTTTTAATGTGGGCAGGGTAACCCCAAATCTTAACAACCTTAAAATTGAGCTTCTTCCCTTTCTAGATTTTATATAGTGTAAACGCAAACGACTTAGTTAGAACTCTATTCAGAAGGTGAGCTGCAATCTCTATGGCGTATCCCTAAGATGAGACGAGTAGGTCAACGAAACACATCATGAACCATACCATATCTAACAGTATATGATTCCTCCTTTCAAAAACACCATTAAACTAAGGTGTATAAGGAGGTGTCCATTGAGATAAAATCTCATGGTCCTTGAGGAATTAGGTGAACTCTGTACTCAAGTACTCACCTCCTCGATTTGATCGAATAGTCTTAATACTTTTCCTAGTCTGGTTCTCCACTTTATTATTATATTTTCTTAATTTCTTAAAGGCCTTAGACTTGTACTTCATCAAGTACATATTCATATCTTGATAAATCGTCAATAAAAGTAATGAAGTAGGAGTAACCTCCTATGACATGAGTTGACATGGGACCACATACATCACTATGTATAAGTGCTAGCAGCTCAATAGTTCTCTCTTCAATTCCACTAAATGCAGAGTTGGTCAGTTTTACACAAAGGCAAGGCTGGCAAGTTGCATGTGACTCATAGTCGAATTGATCTAGATATTTATCCTTTAAAAACTTTTGAATCCTTCCCTCATGGATATGACCTAGCCTATAATGCCATAGGTATACGTATTGTTCACCTCATCTCATTTCCTCTTGGACACACTTACATTCATGATATGTGGAGTAGTATCTAGCATAAATAAATCATTATTCAATGTTCCTCTTATGATAATCTTATTATATAATAATATTGAACAACAATTGTTATAAAAAACTAATTTATATCTACTAGTTATCAAACACGAAATGGAAATAATATTTTTGATAATAGAAGAAACAAAATAGCATGCATCCAATGCAATAATAACTCTACCAAGTAGATGTAGGGTGACCTTGCCAACAATAGCTCTAGCAACTTTTGCTCCATTGCATATCTTTTGGTCAATCCCCCCTCTCGCCAATCTCCTAGGTTTTGCCAGAACCTGCAACGAATTACAGATTTGATAAGTACTCCGGGTATCCAATACTCATGCGTTATGGTAAGAGTCTAACAAATGGATATTGATCATGAATATATCTGAAGCTTCTCCAAACATCTGTTTTACCCTCTCTACAAGGTATTCTATGCAGCTCCTCTTCTAGTGCCCGTCTTGTAGGGAAATCTAGGCATAACTTCACATGTGTAGTGGAAGAATAAAAAATAAAACCCTAAATATCTCAAACAGGTGTTTGTTATTGTGCGAAGATTGATGCATAAAAAACCCATGAAACTTAAATCCACATATGAAATATTTATATTGCCTAGGGAGATCATATATCCTTGAATCCCTACAGATCTATAAGAGAGGATGAAGGAGGACAAGCGCCCTCCTCTCTAGCCATTGTGATCTACATAGTAAGGCTACGACGATGCTCATCAAATTGCTACATAAATCTCCACACCTACTATCTGAGGAGAAGGAGAGTGAGAATAGAAGGTGGGAACCAGGAAGTCTTTGGCCTATAGGTCTTTTATTCCCTCTTATTTATAGAGGTCCCCTATCTAATTAACCCTAATGGATCCTACCCTATTGGGTATTAGATATTCATCCAACTACCTATGCCTCTTAGATTATTAGATCTTATCCATAGGATCCAATAATTCAGGGGTTTATTGGATATCCAATAAGATAGGGGCTCCGACGGATATCTCATATTTGAACCTCTACTCATCATAATGCCTACCATATGTTTGTGACCCTCTAGGCCCAATATCGTACTAGCCATGAGTCCAACCTATTAGAACTCCTTTTGGCTCAGTAAATTATTATCTCCATAATAATTCACTCGACTCATAGACTGTAGACATACTAGGCCACTACGCTGCAGTCCTCAAATGATATAAGGGAATCTAATCCAGTGGACCTATCTATCCTCAATTACTATGTATCTATAGTCCCTTATCCTTCTAATATCCTAGAAACCATATACTAGGCATGGTACTATCAGGCCCATACAGTTTCTACTTGAGTCTCGCTCTAATCAGATTCTCCTAGAGAACTCTTTTTCTCTCAATCTGAATGACCCTAGCCAGAGATTTGTCTAAGTAAGAACACATATGATATTTCTCTCATGACACCAATAGTGGATGATCCTCTATCAACACTCAATAATCCTCGTAAGGTTGGCTACCACTCTTGATGACCGGGTGTGGTTGATATAGAACTTCTAGGCCGATAAGTCTAGTATCAGAGAGTAGAGTACTCATATAGGACCTCCTTGGTGTCTCAAGACTAAAAGACCAGATATACCATTAGGATGATAGAATCGCTATTCTGTTAGGACCATGTTAGCACTAAGAGGGGGGGGTGAATTAGTGCTTTCGATAAAAATGTCAATGATTTAAAAATTCTCATTCGATAAAAGCTCGTATTAGAAATGTGCTTGACTTGAAAGTGTGTTCGTAAGCATAGTGAAAGTAATAAGCAAGTAAATCAGTTTACAATATAAATAAAAATTATGAAAGAAATACAAATTGAGTTTTATAGTGGTTCGGTTATCGTGACCTACATCCACTCCTGATTCCTCTTCACACGAGGCCACCAGCTTCCACTACCAATCTTCTTTCAATAGGCGAAGATCAACTACCCTTACAGCTCTTTCTCTTTTTACAGGTTTAGGAAAGAACCTTTACACTTCTCTCTTTTACACTTAGACCTCACTTCTCCTTTTAGAAGAACTTCTAAATACTAGGAAGAGGTGACTCTATACTAAGAGAGATTTATAACTTTTTTTTCATAAGGATTCTTTCCCCCATTTTCAACTCAATTTTATTCTATGCCAAGTAGAAATATCTGAGTTATTTATAGACCTCAAATGAATTCAAAAATAGAGCCAAAAAATGTCTCATCCCGGGTTTCCTAGGTCCTGATGGTACCACCGCTTGTGCTGGGTGGTACTACTGCTTGTAGCACTAACACTGCGTGGTACCATCACCCAAATTAGTGATACCATAGTCTGACATAGTCTGGGAGACTATGTCTAAGCGGTACCATCGCCTAGACTAGCGATACCACTGCCTGACACTAGGCGGCACCACCGCCTAGTCTGGCGGTACTACTGCCTGATATAGTCTTGGAGATTGTGTCTTGGAGACTAAGCCTCTAGTGGTGCAACCACTTGGACCAGTGGTGCCACTGCTTAACCCATGTTTTGGGTCATTGAATAGGTCTTTCTCTTGTTTAAAGATAGCCCCAACATAGGCCCAATTGGCCCCTAATTCAGTTGGCCTAATTCCAACCAAATTATAACTTAAAACTACTTCAATCTAG